>NC_133328.1:537494738-537703882 GCF_042186555.1 Aquarana catesbeiana | reverse complement strand
TTTGAACGCTACCATTCACTAGCTGAGTATTAGCGTAGGGTACAGCATTGCACAGACTAGGACACACTTTCACAGGGTCTCCCAAGATGCCATCGCATTTTGAGAGACCCGAACCTGGAACCGGTTACAGTTATAAAAGTTACAGTTACAAAAAAAAGTGAAAAAAAAAAAAAAAAAAAAACACAAACAAAAATATAAAATAAAAAATAATAGTTGTCGTTTTATTGTTCTCTCTCTATTCTCTCTCTCTCTATTCTCTCTATTGTTCTGCTCTTTTTTACTGTATTCTATTCTGCAATGTTTTATTGTTATTATGTTTTATCATGTTTGCTTTTCAGGTCTGCAATTTTTTATACTTTACCGTTTACTGTGCTTTATTGTTAACCATATTTTTGTCTGAGTACAGCATTCACGACTTTGAGTGGTTATACCAGAATGATGCTTGCAGGTTTAGGTATCATCTTGGTATCATTCTTTTCAGCCAGCGGTCGGCTTTCATGTAGAAGCAATCCTAGCGGCTAATTAGCCTCTAGACTGCTTTTACAAGCAGTGGGAGAGAATGCCCCCCCCCCCCCACCGTCTTCCGTGTTTTTCTCTGGCTCTCCTGTCTCAACAGGGAACCTGAGAATGCAGCCGGTGATTCAGCCAGCTGACCATAGACCTGATCAGAGACCAGAGTGGCTCCAAACATCTCTATGGCCTAAGAAACCGGAAGCTACGAGCATTTTATGACTTAGATTTCGCTGGATGTAAATAGCGCCATTGGGAAATTGGGGAAGCATTTTATCACACCGATCTTGGTGTGGTCAGATGCTTTGAGGGCAGAGGAGAAATCTAGGGTCTAATAGACCCCAATTTTTTCAAAAAAGAGTACCTGTCACTACCTATTGCTATCATAGGGGATATTTACATTCCCTGAGATAACAATAAAAATGATTAAAAAAAAAAAAAAATGAAAGGAACAGTTTTAAAATAAGGTAAAAAAGCAAAAAAATAATAAAGAAAAAAAAAAAAAAAAAAAAAAAAAAAAAGCACCCCTGTCCCCCCTGCTCTCGCGCTAAGGCGAACGCAAGCGTCGGTCTGGCGTCAAATGTAAACAGCAATTGCACCATGCATGTGAGGTATCACCGCGACGGTCAGATCGAGGGCAGTAATTTTAGCAGTAGACCTCCTCTGTAAATCTAAAGTGGTAACCTGTAAAGGCTTTTAAAGGCTTTTAAAAATGTATTTATTTTGTTGTCACTGCACGTTTGTGCACAGTTGTAAAGCATGTCATGTTTGGTATCCATGTACTCGGCCTAAGATCATCTTTTTTATTTCATCAAACATTTGGGCAATATAGTGTGTTTTAGTGCATTAAAATGTAAAAAAGTGTGTTTTTTCCCCAAAAAATGCGTTTGAAAAATCGCTGCGCAAATACTGTGTGAAAAAAAAAAATTAAACACCCACCATTTTAATCTGTAGGGCATTTGCTTTAAAAAAATATATAATGTGTGGGGGTTCAAAGTAATTTTCTTGCAAAAAAAAATAATTTTTTCATGTAATCAAAAAGTGTCAGAAAGGGCTTTGTCTTCAAGTGGTTAGAAGAGTGGGTGATGTGTGACATAAGCTTCTAAATGTTGTGCATAAAATGCCAGGACAGTTCAAACCCCCCCAAATGACCCCATTTTGGAAAGTAGACACCCCAAGCTATTTGCTGAGAGGCATGTCGAGTCCATGGAATATTTTATATTGTGACACAAGTTGCGGGAAAGAGACAAATTATTATTATTTTTTTTTTTTTTTTGCACAAAGTTGTCACTAAATGATATATTGCTCAAACATGCCATGGGAATATGTGAAATTACACCCCAAAATACATTCTGTTGCTTCTCCTGAGTACGGGGATACCACATGTGTGAGACTTTTTGGGAGCCTAGCCACGTATGGGACCCCGAAAACCAAGCACCGCCTTCAGGCTTTCTAAGGGCGTAAATTTTTGATTTCACTCTTCACTGCCTATCACAGTCTCGGAGGCCATGGAATGCCCAGGTGGCACAAACCCCCCCCCAAATGACCCCATTTTGGAAAGTAGACACCCCAAGCTATTTGCTGAGAGGTATAGTGAGTATTTTGCAGACCTCACTTTTTGTCACAAAGTTTTGAAAATTAAAAAAAGAAAAAAAAAATTTTTTTTTTTGTCTTTCTTCATTTTCAAAAACAAATGAGAGCTGCAAAATACTCACCATGCCTCTCAGCAAATAGCTTGGGGTGTCTACTTTCCAAAATGGGGTCATTTGGGGGGGTTTTGTGCCACCTGGGCATTCCATGGCCTCCGAAACTGTGATAGGCAGTGAAGAGTGAAATCAAAAATGTACACCCTTAGAAATCCTGAAGGCGGTGATTGGTTTTCGGGGTCCCGTACGCGGCTAGGCTCCCAAAAAGTCCCACACATGTGATATCCCCATACTCAGGAGAAGCAGCTAAATGTATTTTGGGGTCCAATTCCACATATGCCCATGACCTGTGTGAGCAATATATCATTTAGTGACAACTTTGTGCAAAAAAAAAAAAAAAAATAAAATAAATTGTCACTTTCCCGCAACTTGTGTCAAAATATAAAATATTCCATGGACTCAACATGCCTCTCAGCAAATAGCTTGGGGTGTCTACTTTCCAAAATGGGGTCATTTGGGGGGGGTTTGTGCCATCTGGGCATTTTATGGCCTTCAAAACTGTGATAGGTAGTGAGGAGTAAAATCAAAAATGTACGCCCTTAGAAATCCTGAAGGCAGTGATTGGTTTTCGGGGCCCCGTATGCGGCTAGGCTCCCAAAAAGTCCCACACATGTGGTATCCCCATACTCAGGAGAAGCAGCTAAATGTATTTTGGGGTGCAATTCCACATAGGCCCATGGCCTGTGTGAGCAATATATCATTTAGTGACAACTTTTTGTAATTTTGTTTTTTTTTTTTTTTTTTTTTCATTATTCAATCACTTGGGACAAAAAAAATGAATATTCAATGGGCTCAACATGCCTCTCAGCAATTTCCTTGGGGTGTCTACTTTCCAAAATGGGGTCATTTGTGGGGGTTTTGTACTGCCCTGTCATTTTAGCACCTCAAGAAATGACATAGGCAGTCATAAATTAAAGACTGTGTAAATTCCAGAAAATGTACCCTAGTTTGTAGGCGCTATAACTTTTGCGCAAACCAATAAATATACACTTATTGACATTTTTTTTACCAAAGACATGTGGCCAAATACATTTTGGCCTAAATGTATGACTAAAATTGAGTTTATTGGATTTTTTTTAGAACAAAAAGTAGAAAATATCATTTTTTTTCAAAATTTTCGGTCTTTTTCCGTGTATAGCGCAAAAAATAAAAACGGCAGAGGTGATCAAATACCATCAAAAGAAAGCTCTATTTGTGGGAAGAAAAGGACGCAAATTTCGTTTGGTTACAGCATTGCATGACCGCGCAATTAGCAGTTAAAGCGACGCAGTGCCAAATTGTAAAAAGTGCTCTGGTCAGGAAGGGGGTAAATCCTTCCGGGGCTGAAGTGGTTAAAGTAGATTTGAAGAGTTAAGGACTTTTATGCAGCATGGGCTTAGGATCTCCAGGATTCTCCCTGGGAACAAAAGAGCTGAACTGAAGTCAAGTATAGGCCTGCACTCTACCAGTGATGTTTATGTACTTTGGTGAAGCTGCCATTTTTGATTCTCAACTTTGATTGAATTATACCTAGCATTGCTAGTTTAAAAGATATATACTGTAATTAAAAAAAAAAAAAAAGAAGAAAAAAAAAAAAAAGGCAAGCCATGATTTTAGACATTCACCAAATTCAGCTTGATAAAGCCTTGGTTTACAAAAGGTTAATATGTAAAATGAACCTGGAAAATAAACCCTTTTTCTGAAAATTAGGGAAATCAACATCTGGTGCGTAAAGAACACATGTCTGCACAGACTTCTAACATTAGGTGAGAACCTTGGATTAAAGAGTCTGCAGATTACTTACTTTCCTATTTTTTAAATCTTGTGTGTAGTGTGCCTCTGAGTAGAATTATGCTCATTTTCTGTTGTCAGTATGAAATCTATGGTTTTTATGTCAGGAGATGGAGTGAAGTAGACCCCTAGGTCTTCCTGCCCTACATTAAAAAAACATTTCTTTGCACACCACATACAGTAGCAAACAGGATTCTTTCCTTAACCACAGTCCAACAAAAAGCCTGTGCTATCTTTGAGTTAAAACAAAGAAAATACATCTGCAAGTGTGTTAATATAGAAAGCCTGATATGACTATGTTTATGTCATTAGAAGTCTTGCACAGAAATTATACAATATATTACAAAGCACAGGCTTTTATATACCATGCATCTAATGTGATGCTTAACTGAATATGGTTATAACTTTTTTTGAGTTACTGGTATTCCCTAACTAAGGAATATAATGGCATACTTGTTGCTATTTTAGAAAGAGCAGGGAAGGAATGGAATTGTCATGTTTTTGTTGTGTGTGTGTCCTTGCTGAGAAGATTCTCCCTCTCTCTTTGTCCTGGTGACCACAATCACCTAAACGAGGAATGAGAGGAATTTAGAGTTGTCACTACAACAAAATGTAAGGTTAAAGTGATTGTAAAGTCTTGTTTTTTTTCTATTAAAATAACAAACAAGTAATACTTACCTACCCTGTGTAATGGTTTTGCACAGGGCAGCCCAGATCCTCTTCTTCTCGGGTCCCTGGCTGGAGCTCCTTGCCCCTCTCTCCTGTTAAGTGCCCCCACAGCAAGCAGCTTGCTATGGGGGCACCCGAGGCAAGCTGTAGCTCTGTGTATCCATTCAGACACAGAGCTGCGGTTCGGCCCTGCCCCCTCTCTCAACTTAATGGCTAACTAGATTTGATTGACCGCAGCGGGAGCCAATGGTGTCACTGCTGTGTCTCAGCCAATCAGGAGGGAGAGTCCTAGAAGGCCGAGGCACTTGTTGACATCGCTGGATAGAGAGGGGGCTCAGGTAAGTATTGGGGGGGGCTGCTGCACACAGAAGGCTTGTTATCCTAATGCATTAAGATAAAAAACCTTCTGACTTTACAACCACTTAAAATTTTCCAATAGGACATCTGTTCCAGTGACAACTGTCCAAAAGGCAATAACGTTCACTTTAGAAATTTCGTCTTACTTCCTGTTGTGCCTGCAGGTAGGATCTTCTTAATTGGACAGAGACAGCAAACAATAACCTGAGAGTGGGGTTTAACCCTTTCCTACTCCTTCCAAAACTGAAAAAAACAGTTTTACATACACTTTAACTAGTAGAGGTTTCTGGCTGTTTCAGGCTGGGTTCACACCAGTGTGAATTGGATCCGGGTTTTCCCCGGATCCAATTGGCATGGCAGGAGACCGGTTCGCTATGGAGCCAGTTCACACATCTCCGGAGCTGCTCCTGTGAGTTTTCTGGTCTGTTTTAGGTTCGAATTCAGCCCAAAATTCAGGCTGAAATCAGACCTGACCCGGTGAAATTTTTCATAATTTTTTCACACAAATAGAGCTTTCTTTTGGTGGTATTTAATCACCACTGGGTTTTTTATTTTTTGCGACATAAGTGAAAAAAGAGCGAAAAATTTGAAAAAAAAAAATTTTTTTTTAGTTTCTATGACAAAACTTTGCAAATAAGTCATTTTTGTTCATAAATTTGGGTCAAAATTTATACTGCTACACATCTTTGGTAAAAATAATCCAAGTAAGTGTATATTATTTGGTCTGTGTGAAAGTTATAGAGTCTACAAGCTATGGTGCAAATCATTCCAAATTGATCACACCTGATGTACTAACAGTCTATCTCGTTTATTGAGGCCCTGAAATGACAAGAAAGTACAAATAACTCCCAAATGCCCCCTTTTTGAAAAGTAGACAGTCCAAGGTATTTAGTAAGAGGCATGGCGAGTTTTTTTAAGTTGTAATTTTTTCCCACAATTCTTGGGAAAATTAAGAAATTATTTATTTTTATTTTTTGTTTTTACACAAAATTTTCATAATAACAAGTTATTTCTCACACACAGCACATGCATAATACAAAATTACACCCCAAAATACATTCCGCTACTCCTCCCGAGTATGACGATACCACAAGTGTGGCACTTTTTCACAGCCTGGCCACTTACAGAGGTCCAACATGCAGGGAGCACCGTCAGGCATTCTAGGAGCATAAATTACACATCTCATTTCCTAATGACCTATTACACTTTTGAAGGCCCTGGAGCACCAGGACAATAGAATTACCCACAAAATTACCCCATTTTGTAAAGAAAACACCCCAACGTATATTTTATGAGTAATAATAAGTCTTTTAAAAGGTTAAAGTGATTGTAAAGAATCGTTTTTTATCTTTTAAAAATAATAAACATATCATACTTACCTCCACTGTGCAGCTCATTCTGCACAGAGTGGCCTGAACATCCTCTTCTGTGGTCCCCCGGCGGCTCTTGCGGCTCCTCCCCGCATCGTATAACCCCGTAGGAGAAGCGCTCTCCCGAGGGGGTTACCTTGCGGGCGTGCTCCCAAGTCCATCATTTGCATCCACAGACACAAACGCCGGACTCGGCCCCACCCCCTGACGCCCGTGTCATTGGATTTGATTGACAGCAGCGTGAGCCAATGGCTGCGCTGCTATCAATCTATCCAATCAAGAGCCGGGACCCCGTGGAGAGAGGGACATCGTGTCCCCACCGAGGAGATGAAGGGGCTCAGGTAAGTAAAACGGGGGGGCTGGGGAGCTGATAACTGCCAGGTGTTTTTTCACCTTAATGCATAGGATGCGTTAGGGTGAAAAAACACGAGGGTTTACAACCTCTTTGATTTTTTTTCTACAAGTCCTCGAAAAATGTGGAAAGAAAATTTTTTTTATAAGATATTTTTAAAAAATTCCACTCCAAAATACATTCTGCTACTCGTCCAGAGTATGGCGATACCACATGTTTGAGACTTTTACACAGCCTGGCCACATACAGAGGTCCAACATGCAGGGAGCACCGTCAGGCGTTCTAGGAGCATAAATTACACATAAAATTTTGACATTGTAGGGGTACAATGTACCCAATACCCATTTCCTTGGGGGGGGGGGTGGGATCTGGGGGTCCCCTTGTTAAAGGGGCTTCCAGATTCCGATAAGCCCCCCGCCCGCAGACCCCCACAACCACCGGTCAAGGGTTGTGGGGAAGAGGCCCCAAAGCATCCTCCCCATGTTGAGGGCATGTGGTCTGGTACGGTTCAGGAGGGGGGTGCTCTCTCATCCCCCCCTTTAACTGCAGCCTGCCAGGTTGCGTGCTAAGGATAAGGGTCTGGTATGGATTTTTGCAGGGCCTACACCATTTTTTTTAAATTTTGGCACACGGTTCACCTTAATATCCATACCAGACCTGAAGAGCCTGGTATGGATTTTGGGGGGACCCCTATGCCATTTTTTTTTAATTTGGCGTAGGGTTCCCCTTAATATTTATACCAGACCCAAAGGGCTTGGTAATGGACTGGGGGGACCCATTACGTTTTTTTCAATGATTTTTATCTATATTGCCGGGATTTGACAATTCATTACAGCCACGAGCAGTTTTACCACTTCAGCCTCGGAAGAATTTGCCCCCTTCCTGACCAGGTCATTTTTTGTGATACGGCACTGAGTCACTTTAACTGACAATTGCGCGGTCATGCGATGTTATGTCGAAACAAAATTAATGTACTTTTTTTCCCCACAAATAGAGCTTTCTTTTGGTGGTATTTGATTACCTCTGCAGTTTTTATTTTTTGCACTATAAACAAAAAAATTGTGACAATTTTGAAAAAAAAACACAATATTTTGTACTTTTTGCTATAATAAATATCCCCCCAAAAAACAAAACAAATTTCTTCATTAGTTTAGGTCGATATATATTCTTCTACATAATTTTGTTTAAAAAAAAAATGGTAATAAGTGTATATTGATTGGTTTGCGCAAAAGTTATAGCATCTACAAACTAGGGGATAGATTTATGGCATTTTTATTATTATTTTATTTTTTTACTAGTAATGGGGGTGATCTGCGGTTTTTAATGGGACTGTAACATTGCGACGGACACTTGTGATGCTTTTTTGGGACCAGTGACATTTATACAGCGATCAGAGCTAAAAATAGCCACTGATTACTGTCTAAATGTCACTGGCAGGGAAGGGGTTAACTCTATGGCACAATCAAGGGGTTAAATGTGTTCCCTAGGTGTGTTTCTAACTGTGAGGGGATGGGACTGACTAGAGGAGGAGCCAGATCGTTGTTCCTACTTAGTAGCAACAGACGATCTGTTTCTCCTCCCCTGTCAGAACATGGATTTGTGTGTTTACAAACACAAAACCCCGTTTTGGCTCTTGTGTCCACGATCGCGGGTGGCTGGTGATGATCATGCCCGCCGGCGATCGTGACCCGCCGACCATGGGCATGGGGTCCCCTACCATGCAGCGGTCGTAGGTGCACGTGCCTGCTATACCTCTTAAAGAAGCCGCTGTACATATACACCGATTCGCGCAGGAGAGTCATCCTGCCGCCATATATGTATAGGAGCTGGTCGGAAAGTGGCTAATATTGAAAATATGACTGATCAGGGGCGTTGCTAGGGGGTGGCTATTGGGGCTATAGCCCCGAATCTGGGGCCCATAGCCCCGAGTCTCTTGCCGCAGGGTCCCTGCCTAACCAACGGGTTGCGGCTGCTGCGGAAGGTGGGCTGGCTGCATGAGAGAGGCGGATAAGAGGAAAGAAGCAAGCTCTTCACAGCCGGGCCTATTCAATTTGGGAGCGAAGTGAGGCAAGCAGCAGAGAGATGACATAATCTCTCACTGTCCGCCACAAATTGGTGCTCTTCCACCCTCACAGCACGATCATTGTGGAGATCCACTTTGCAGCCAGATCCCCTTGCTTCAATGTCGGAGGTGCGGCGGGGAGCAGCGAGATGACATCATCTCTCACTGCCCACCCCGCATCACCTCTCTCCTGCTCTCACTAAATGGACCAGTGCTGTCAGCCTGCCACCAATGCAGCATCAATGCACATTTGGTGGCACTGGCTGGCATGGCAAGTGACAATCCACATCAGCTGGCAAATGACAACCCACATCTGGTGGCCGGTGACGTGACAAGTGACATTCTGCAAATGGTGGCAAGAGATGTGGCAAGTGACAATCTGCAAATGGTGGCAGGAGACCTGGCAAGTGACAATCCACATCTGCTGCCAGGTGAAAGTGGCAAGTGACAATCCACCTCTGGTGGCAGGCGACATGGCAAGTGACAATCCACATCTAGTGGCAGGTGACGGTGGCAAGTAACACGCTGCATCTGGTGACAGGTGACGGTAGCAAGTGACATGATGCATCTGGTGGCAGGAGATGTGGCAAGTGACACGCCCAGGGCTCCCACTGATTCTGCAGTATGGTGAGTTGAACCACTTCATTATATATTAGAATGTAACAATAGAAATAATGCACTTCAATCACCCTGACACCATATCAACCATTATGCCATGATGATTGATGCGCCAACACCAGCCATCGCCCGTGAAAAATTGCTTACCACTGGTCCACCCCCCCACCCCACGGGCATGCAAAAAAGGTTGGTGACCGCTGCTATGGGCTCTAGCCCCAGATCTTTTGCAGACCTAGCAACTCCCCTGTGACTGATCATGCTAAAAGACTGTCTTTTATTTAAGGATAGCAATCACATGAAGCCATTTATTATCACATAGTTTTTTGGATCCTTTTTAAATTATAATGATAACAGAAATCACCCAAATGGCCCTGATAAAAAGTTTACACACCCTGGAATGTTTGGCCTTGATACAGACACAGAAGGTGGCACACAGGTTAAAATGGCAATTAAAAGGTTAATTTCCCACATTTGTGGCTTTTTAAATCACAATTAGTGTCTGTGTATAAATTGTCAATGAGTTTGTTAGCTCTTACATGGATGCACTAAGCAGGCTAGACACTGAACCATGAGGAGGTAGAAAAAAACAGTCAAAAGAACTGCATAACAAAGTAATGAAACTTTACCTTGTTATGCAACTATACAGTATATACTATATGGACTGCACTATATACTCTGAAACTGTATTATATATACTACATGGACTGCACTATATACTCTGAACTGTATTACATATACGGACTGTACTATATACTCTGAACTGTATAATATATACTACACTAACTGTACTATATACTCTCAACTGTATTAAATATACAGTATATATATATATATATATATATATATATATATATATATATATATATATATATATATATATATATATATATATATATATATATATATATATATATACTATATATATTACTCTGACTGACTGCACACTACACTAACTACCTGCCTAATCTCCTTTCATTCACTATATACGGCTGCCGTGTAAACAGCAGCCTTATATAGTGTGGGGCGTGGACTTAGCCCCTGAGCCATGATTGCCTTTGGCCGATCATGGCTCTCACAGCACATTGCCTCGTGATTGGCCAAAGCATGCAGGTCAGGTGCATGCTTTGGCCAATCAGCAGCCGTCAATGCACTGCGATCTTGCAGTCCATTATGGGGCGCTCCTCGGCGGGCGAACTTGCTGCGAGAGCCCCATATGTTCGTTTGTTCTATGAACAAACAAACACCCGATGTTCGAGTTCGAACATCTGGACCATCCCTAGTCATAACCTTTCCACTAACAGATACAATTATTATAAAATAATTAAGATCTTGTCTGGTTTCAGGGTTTTCACTGCACAGGCACTGAAGGAGACATTTACTGACCTTAGGCAAATAGCACTTTTATTTATTTTTATGAAAGTTAGTGCAGTAGTAAAATTTTGAGTTAAAGCTTTACCTTCTTTCTTAAAGGTTTCTTTTATTTAAAGTAGTATTCCAAATGTTTTGTCTTGGCAGCTGGATTTTAAACCTTTCAAAGAAACATGGCACTCTAAATTATTCAAATAACCTCTACAATTAATTCTCAGATTGCATTAGGAACAGAGACGATTTGGTCAGTTACACAAGGATACTTCCTGCATTACAATATCTCAACTACCATTGTGGTTTCAATAATGGAAATATGTTTAAAGGAAAAATAAAAGCGCTTACAGTTTCACCCACTCACTGTCCATCTGCTAAGGTCCAAATTACTTTTCAAAAATTGTTGTTTAGATATATGTGTACTTACAGAAAGTATTCTGAATACTGCTTACTATGAGTGTTCTCAGATTGTCCCAATGTACAGTAGGTTACAATTACTGACTATAGATATGAATTATTTAAAGCAGCATATGACAGTTTTAAAGTCAAAAGTTATATATTGGTAAACCTGCAAAATAATAGCCAAAGTGTAAAATGCTAACCTAATCCACTGTCAGAACAAAGCAACTATTTCCAGGTGCCTGTATGTCAGGTCCAATTAAAATGTAAGAACCCTGGGTGCCTGAATGCTTGGTTTTTCAATACAGATGCTTCCTGGGTTGATGGATCAAAAGCCTGGGTGCACCCTGTCCTGCCTCCAAAGACTTGCTATTAGCAAGTCATGATGCCCATCACAACAATAGGTCAATAATGAGATTTAGATACATGGAGAGGCACCTCAACCCAGCATTTTGGACCATCCACAATTCCAGGCACCTCAGGGTGGTTACACTGAAAATTCCCTGACATGAACGAAACCTAGCTACGTGCTTACATCCCTTGATTACATAAGTATTTTACATTTCTGGTTTTAATTTTTGCCCAGACCCATTCAAAACCTGCTGTAAGTAGTAAAATCTGTTTTTATTGCTGTGTCCACACTGTAATCGTTTTATTTGGTCACTTTCATGTACTTTGGACAGTGGAAAGTGATAGGAATTTTCCCTGCGTGTGACAGAGACAAAGGAACAGTGCAAAACAAGACACGGTAAGTCGGTAATAGGTAAAAGGTTGCAGTATTGTTGACTTGTCCTTTGCCTCTTTCTTGCTTTTTTGAGCACAGCTGCAAGAGTTCAGTCCCTTATTTAATAGAAGAACAGGCAAAAGCATCCTTACAGATGAAACAAACCTCAGCATGTGGTCTGATTTTTTTTACTCTTATTTCTAAATGTTATTTACAGAAAATATAATTAAGTGTAAACTGGAAGCAATGTAAGAAGATCCTTCAAGAATGACTTGATTAAAAACTATTTAATTAATTCTGTTTTTTTTTTCAGAAATAGCTCACACATCTGCTGGACTATAAACTAACTCACTTATGAAATGTTAGATAATTTGGCAACATATCAATAATCACTTTCAGAAAGTAAATATGTCACTATAAAAGAAAACATTGGAGATGAATTAAATACATCTTTGGTGCAGAACTGGACGGTGATTATTATGCAAAAATGAAGACTATTGTTTAGGCAAAAGTCACTAAAAGCGTTTTTTCATGAGATGGTCAGAGACTGCAGACATACTACAGGAGATGGTCAGAGACTGCAGACCTACTACAGGAGACCATCAGAGAGTGCGGGCATACTACAGGAGCTGGTCAGAGACTGCGGGAATACTACAGGAGCTGGTCAGAGACTGCGGGAATACTACAGGAGCTGGCCAGAGACTGCGGGAATACTACAGAAGCTGGTCAGAGACTATGGGCATACTACAGGAGATGGTCAGAGACTGCAGACATACTACAGGAGACAGTCAGAGACTGCAGGCATACTACAGGAGATGATCAAAGACTGCAGACATACTACAGGGGATGGTCAGGGACTACAGACATACTACAGGAGATGGTCAGAGACTGCAGTTCCTATAGATGGCAGTAGATAATGGCCGACTGGCCCTCTCACCTGACCCAGCGATACAACAACAATGGTTCCTCTGATCAGGAGTCAGTTCACTATGGGTTGCCCGTGGCGACTCCGCTGGGTAGAGCTCAGATCATTCTGGCAATGACTCCATTCCTTTCTCCACCAGGGATGGCGCCAGGCTGTGTGGCTTTCCCTCTGGTGCAGGGCAGCAAGGTTCTCTCTCTCTGATGGCATCCCCTCAGCACTGTTCTCTTCCAGGAGTCCTGGGTGCACTTCCCTGAAAGCTTTCCCGGGCTCCTGGCTCTCTCTCCCCCTCTTCCATTCAGCTGGGCATGCTGTGTGGGCTGCAGTTTCTGGGTTACAATGGGGCCGCCAGTCCTTGGGACTACATGTCCCACAATCCTCTTCTCTCCTCCTTTTTTATTGTATTTCTTCCCTGGCCAATATGAAGAAGAGAGAAGAAACATAGTGGGTGGCTGTGCTGGCAAGCATCGCTCACTAGTACAGCAGTGCAAGGAGGAGAGGGAGGGGGTAAAGAAGAGCCCGCGACTGCTATCTCTCCACTCAGAGACACGGCCGCTCTGATTTCTGGCTGCTTTGCTCTCCTCCTCTGACAGGGCAGTAAACACAGAGAGCCCTCTTCCCGTTGATAACAGCGGCGGTGGTGCACAGTCTCTCCCTCTCTGATCCACTCCTGTCAGTTGCCAGTAGATAGAGCAAGCGGGATGGGGATCCACAGAACCCACTACATGCACTCCCCCTCTGGACACAGACAAGGAGAGGAGGAGGGGAGGGGAGCACTCTGGAGCGCCCGCGTGCGGTGTACCCCGCGCACCCGCCGAGGATCGGCCCTGCCCAACACAAAAGTGGGATAAAGGGAAAACACATTACATGCACTCCCATACCCTGACACACAAAATATTTTTCCCAGGCTTACAGAGAAGCTGGGCATCAAAGGAAAGGTATGTGTAAGTAGCTGTGGAAACCAGCATTAAAGTGAACCCATTGTTTAGGACATAAAAGGCAAAGAACAAGTTTACTTTAAGAGCTAGACGTAATATGTTCCAAATCAGTGAACAATTCCTTTTATCATCTGAAATAAATGTTAGTACATTAAATTTAGGATAAAAACAGAACTGAATAATAGTAACCTTGGTAAACCTTAGTAGGCTCTCTCAATCAGTATTGGCTATTTTTACTACTAGCTTTAGTAGATAGGAAAGTATATAATATTTTGTTGTTTTAAACATCTTTTTTTTTTACATTCCTTCAGTTACTTCTTGGTTTACAGGCCTAGGCAAATGATGTCATACATCCCAGGAGTCTTCAGGAGGGGAGGAGGGGTTTTCTCAGCTAAGCACACCCTCCTGCTTGCATGCCTGAGCTAAGGAACGACAGATTCCAGGAGGTAAATGTTACATGAATCATCTGCCCTTACTCAAGATGACCTCTGCCAGAAATGCTAGGGGATTGTTTTTCAAAGTGATTTATCACAAAATAAAGCACGGAAACAAGCATGGATGGAGGAATTTGCTTTGAATATTACAAATGAAATAAATAATGTTTTCAGTTTTTGGTGCTCAGATGCAGTTTAGTTGTGCTGTAAGATTGTAAAAAATAAAATAATGCCATTGTTTGTGCCACTGGGTCTTACAGATTCAGAGCTATACATTTCTTTTTGTCCATACACTGATTGAAATTCAGTCAATCCAGAAGGGACTAGCAGATTTTTGATCAATGTGTGAGCTCCCTACTTGACAGAACAGGTTGGAAAATTCCAATTGAAACTCCATCTCACTCTCACTAAAAATTACATTTCTGTTGCAGAGGATGCCTAAAGCTTGACTTGTACAGTGCAGAGTTCTTCATCCACGCAGGAAATTACATTCCTGGGGGTGTTGTGTACAACAGCTGTGTACAAAATGCATTCAGAATGCCATATTGCATAGAACTTTACAGAAAATTACCTTGCTACAGTTTGAAAAGGAAAGATATTTTTTTAATAACAATATATTACAATATGGCCTGTTTGGCAATTATATATGCTATGCCCTTGGGCAGTGTTCAGGCCTTACATTAGGTCTGTCAGGCACCAGCAATGTGTTGTGGGAAGAAGCCTGTTTTTTCTTGTTCAAATATTTTATTGAAAAAAGAACAACGAATATAATATAAACTGTACATAGTTTAGGTAAAACATGAGAACAAGGATACACGATGTTACAGAAAGACAACAAATACGCTTCTTAGATGCAAAAGTGCCAGATGACCATAATGCATAATAAAGTTATTACAGAGAAGATCAGTTCTGTCCATCCAGTTGCACCATAATGTTGAGCATTGGAGGGACGGATGACCCAGGGGATACAGGGTTATAGCAGAGGTCCCTAAAGCTGAGTTGCTTCGGGAGGTACAGGAAGCAAGTAATAGTGAGACTGGGTTATGTCAGAGTACTAGGATATCTCAGAAACTCAGTAACCTAATAGAAACCTAGTTTTGTGTATCAGGAGGGTCTTTCAATAACAGAGTCATGAGAGGCAGGCATCTGGTGTTGGAGGAAGCCCAAGCCTGTTTTCTCTTACCCTACAGTGGTAGTCTAGGTAGTTCAGGAGGGTTCAGCAGCACTGGCAGGGGGGCTTTCAGCAATAAAACAAATATAGTTGAGCACCTTATTATTCATCTTTGTGCCTTATCCTGTTTTCTACCAATACATGTTTAAACTAACTAATAATCAGTCAGTTTCAAAATGTTAAAACGAAAAAAAAATAAAAATAAATTGTTCATTCTACACAAAACTGAAAATCAATGCAATACTAGAAATTCTGAAATTCAGTTTTGAAGGTTTTTTGCCTGGAATAGTGTTTAGATGAGGTCCCCATCATATTTCATAATACATCTTTCTCGTCTACTCAATATGACACACTCTGGAGGCGTTCTGCAGTATCATGGCTTCTACTAACTGTCCTTTTCTCAGGTAGGTCATCAGTTCTCCCTGAAACTTCTAGTCTCTTGATAATATAAGCTTTGCTACAGAATGGAAAATGATACTTTCTACTGCATACTTCTGCCGATATACAATGGATCCAAGCTTAGTGTGTGTACAAATGCAAACAGCAACATTAGGTTTCCCAGACAGTATAATTCCTATTTGTTTGTATTGTACGGCATGTTAGTTTTGTTCTGTACACTGAAATTATTATCTGACTATGCCCCTTTTACATACAGAACTCATGCCAGAATGACTGTGGCCAATACTATGATTTATTATATAATCACAAGTAATACTGACAGGGAATTAAACATTTTTAGCAGGAATCAGTTATCAATTCGTGGAAGGCCATACTGTTTTTTACACCGATGAAGTGCTGAATGTCTTCTGAGTTTTTTTTTTTTTTTTTACAAGCCCAATGGTTCCTTAAAGTGGTTGTAAAGGCAGAAGGTTTTTTATCTTAATGCATTCTATGCATTAAGATAAAAAACCTTCTGTGTGCAGCTGCCCCCTCAGCCCCTCTAATACTTACCTGAGCCTCCTCTAGATCCAGGGATGTTGCACCAGAAACTCGGCTGGCTGGGACTCTTCCTCCTGATTGGTTGAGACAGCAGCGGTGCGCCATTAGCTCCCACTGCTGTCAAAGTCATTGAGCCAATGAGGAGAGAGAGGGGCCAGGGCCGGACCGTGGTTCCGTGTCTGAATGGACACACAGGGTTGCAGCTCGGCTCAGGTGCCCCCATAGCAAGCTGCTTTCTGTGGGGGCTCTCGACAGGAGGGAGGGGCCAGAAGTGCCAAAGAGGGACTTGAGAAGAGAATCTGGGCTGTTCTGTGCAAAACCACTGCACAGAGGAGGTAAGTATAACATATTTGTTATTTTCAAATGAAAACAACTGAGACTTTAGTATCACCTTAACCTTGTGTTTAAAGCTGAACTCCAGACACGAAAAAACTAAATTTAAATATATCTTTCAGTATACACTAAATCCACTTTGTCTGCACCAACTGACTTTATTAACCATGATATTACCTTGTAAAAGTAGCAGTGACATCATCACTGTGATGCTTGCAGGTCCACCCACTACAGGCTGCCTGCAGAAACCTACAAGATGGGGCAGAGCTAGGGCTAGTCACCCTACACAATGAGAGATAACAGCAGTGACCAGTCTTTATTACAGTAAACTCCTGCACAGAGGAAAAGTACATGGATTACTGCCAATTATAGAAAAAATATGTGAAGGACACCAAGATTCATGTAAGAATACTTATTCTTTTTGTATTTAGACAATATTTCTTTAGCCCGGAGTTCTGCTTTAACTTATAGTCATGGCCACATTTTACAGTAGAAACAGTGGGTAGCAATATGGAGGGTGGCATTTATGTCTAGGATCTCCAGTCACTTAGTTCCACACTGTCTAGGAAAAAAATAATCGCTTGCTAGATCATATAGAATGATGTAATAAGGAAAGGAGAGAGGACTTGTTACTTACTCATCTTAAACAATTAACAAAGCTAGAATAATTAAGGAACATTGATATATTGAGGCTGATTTATAAACATTGAAACATAGAAAAGTGACAGCATAAAAAAGACAGAGTAGTCCATCGAGTCTGCCCATTTTTTTTTTTGTTAACTTTATTGTCTGAATATAGATCCATGTTTGTCCCAAGCATGTTTGAAGCCATTTATTGTTGACTGTCTCACTACCTTTGCTGGAAGTTTATTCCAATCATCAACTACCCTTTCAGTAAAATAATACTTTCTAAAATTAGTTTTGAACTTTCTTCCAGTTAGTTTGAGGTTATGTCCCCGTGTTCTTGATTTTGGAAAAACTGCCTTCCTGAACCTTATTCAGCCCCTTGATGTATTTAAAGCATAGGCTTGCGCACAAGGTGTGCCATGTGTGCCTGGGAACACCCTAATCACCCTGTGTGGGGCAGATTCCCCTGTATAAGCCCCTGATATTTCAGCAAAGCCCCCTAAGGGATATCTTAGAAAATGTAGGGGCATCCGTCTGATTTTAGCGGATCGGACCAGGTCGGATGTCAGCGGACATGTCACCGCTGACATCCGTCGCTCCATAGACTAGCATGGAGCGCCCGTTCAGGTCCAACGACAAAACTGACAGGCGGACCTGAATGGTCTGACAGTGTGAAAAGGGCCCAATTGTCCTTATTCAAAAAAAAATTATATCAACTAATAAAAATTACTGACACCATCCACTGCCCTACTGACACCAATCTCTGCCCTATTGACATCGTCCACTGCTCTATTGACACCATCCACTGCTCTACTGATACTGTCCACTGCTCTATTGACACCATCCACTGCTCTACTGACACCAATCTCTTCCCTACTGACACCATCCACTGTCCTACTGACACAATCTCTTTCCTACTGATACCATCCACTGCCCTACTGACATCAATTTCTGCCCTACTGACACCAGTCTCTGCCCTACTGACACCGTCCACTGCTCTACTGACACCGTCCACTGCTCTACTGACACCAATCTCTTCCCTACTGACACCGTTCACTGCTCTGCTGACACCATCCACTGCTCTACTGACACCAATCTCTTCCCCACTGACACCGTCCACTGCTCTACTGACACTATCCACTGCCCTACTGACACCAATCTCTGCCCTACTGACACAATCTCTTCCCTACTGATACCATCCACTGCCCTACTGACACCAATCTCTTCCCCACTGACACCGTCCACTGCTCTACTGACACTATCCACTGCCCTACTGACACCAATCTCTGCCCTACTGACACAATCTCTTCCCTACTGACACCATCCACTGCCCTACTGACACCATCCACTGCCCTACTGACACCATCCACTGCCCTACTGACACCATCCACTGCTCTACTGACACCAATCTCTTCTCTTCCCTTACAGTGTGAAAGGGGCCTAATTGTCCTTATTCAAAAAAATAAAAATAAATTATTATATTATAATAAAAATTACTGACACCATCCACTGCCCTACTGACACCAATCTCTGCCCTACTGACACCGTCCACTGCTCTATTGACACCGTCCACTGCTCTACTGACACCAATCTCTTCCCTACTGACACCGTCCACTGCTCTACTGACACCAATCTCTTCCCTACTGACACCGTCCACTCCTCTACTGACACCATCCACTGCTCTAATGACACCAATCTCTTCCCTACTGACACCATCCACTGCTCTAATGACACCAATCTCTTCCCTACTGACACCATCCACTGCCCTACTGACACCAATCTCTGCCCTACTGACACCGTCCACTGCCCTACTGACACCGTCCACTGCTCTACTGACACCGTCCACTGCCCTACTGACACCAATCTCTGCCCTACTGACACCAATCTCTGCCCTACTGACACCATCCACTGCCCTACTGACACCATCCACTGCCCTACTGACACCATCCACTTTACAAAATAATAAGCTGCGCTGTATATTATACTTCCCCGCATGAATCTTTGTGAGTCATGCCAATATACTTATATATGAAAAGTATTCACTAACACCCGTGATCAGTGCACAGTAAAATGGTGAGAAAATATATCAAAACATTCCATAAAAACTTATATTTGAATGTATAGGTCCGTTGCAACAGACAAACAAAAAAAATTAATTAATTATTCCAAAAATCAAAAAGTCCACTGATGTAGACACTCTTCCAGGGGATGGATTAAAGATTTTCCATAAATAGTGACATGCAGTTCCAACACTGGACGTGATGAGTGTGAGGGTATGTTGAAAAAAGTGCCTCCACCACAGATAATACTGCCGCTTACCAGCTCCCTAGGTTTCCTTTCACAGAGACCCAACGTGTTTAAGGTAAGTTGCAAAGGTAGGAGGGGATAGATGCGTTTGGGTAGATAAGATGGAAAGGCAGAAGGAAAACAAGGACAGGATAAGGAACGACAGGTGTAGTGACAGCTAATTTGCATGCGAGCGCTGTTGAGTGTGACTTTAGAAAACTTAAAAGAATGCGTGACAACTGACGTGAGCCAGGAGGTGACTGGCTAGGTAACCGATAGCTCAGGTGCCCATCTGTGCTTGGCACAGACTAATGAACCAGAGCCCCCCAGAGCCGACTGGGGCAGGTAGCTGAAGTCTGGTATTCTAAGTAGGAATGTTGCGATCTGTAGTTTATTGACGTATGTTCGGTCTGCTAATGCTTGCACTGCAGCAAGCTGGACGTTAGGCGACCTTGGCTGCGTGGTGAAGGATCTCGCTTCGAAAACAGAGTGAAGTGCATAGAAGTATGTGACAGTTACTATCACCTCAGGAGCAAGTCGAATTGTGTATGTGAAGTAAAAATATGTCGTGAAAAGAGTGTTTAAGAGAAAGGGGAGATCCCTTTGAACTACACACCTGACTTGATGCCCTAGTTGTGAAGTCTTGGTTGGGGTCGAGAACTGGGTCGACTGGGAACCTGTAGTAAGGTGACATAGGAAGTTTGTTTTGAGAAGGGGGGGTTGCAAAGAGCTGTTCGGGGCAGTAGCTAGCCCCCTGGTGAAGATGCAAGCCCTCGGCAATTTTATTTTTTTGTTTTTTTTCTGAGGGAAATACTGTCCAAACCTGGTACAGGATGGACCAACTGGAACTCTACTGACCTAAAAGGGGAAAGCGATAGAGAATAGGTGAGCAGCTGAGTTGCTACTGGAGATGATGAGTGGCCGATTTGAGCCACTTGCAGAAAGGCGAAAAAACAAAGTTAGTGGAAATTTTGAGTATGTAGGAATGACCGTGCGCAGGATTGTACAAATGGATGGAGTGAGATGCGTATGTTTATGCTTGTCAAAGAACGTAAGGCCAGGGATCTGAATACTAAGTACCACTGTATTCATATCAGTGATGCGATTAGTTCAAACTGGGCTGGGGTTTGAGCACCGGTGGGGTCTGTTTTGTGAAGGATCCGAATCGTTGAGCCGGAAAGGCGACTGGACTCGGATCAGTTGGTGAAGTTAAAAAAAGAAAAAAAGACCCTAAGGTCAACGCTGCGCTCAATAATTAGCAAAAAATAAAGAGTGTGGAGCAGCCAGCACCCCAAGTTTCAATACCACAAAACTTCCAATATAATAAATGCAATCAGTGCGGCACTAGAAATTGAAAAATATAAAACAAAGAATTGTGCCAGGAATTATTAAAATAAACTCAAAAAAATATATATATTGCAAGTTGAATAATACATTTGAGAAAAGCAAATCTAAAATAAGGCAACAACCATAGTAGTGAAATACTCAAATAGTGATAAACTAATGATGAATAAAATAAAACCAGCAATTATCCCAACAAAAAGAAAAAAATCCAAAAAATAAAAAAATGAGAAAAAAAAAGGAAAACTAAAGCAATGTCCCAAAGTGATCCTTAAGAAAATCCATAAATAGTGTGCCTCCACAGGAGAAAAGTGACTCCAATCTTCCTAATACAAATCAACATGTGTTCAGGTCAACACCCAAAAGTGAGGTAGCTTGCTTACCAAAAAGCCATGACCGCTGCTAGCAGTCTCTCACAGCACAGGGAATTTTGAAAGTCTCCCTAGAACTTATAATTCTCCAAGACAACATTTTGAGGTCTCAAAATGTTGGGAGGTATGTAAAAGATAGTCTAGTAGTGATCATTATCACTCTAGGAATGAAAGTGTGTTACTGGCAGGATCAACAGGGGAAAATAAGCCTGAAAAAAAAAGAAACTGAATGCAGCCATCAAACCTAAGGACTGTGTGAATAGAAAGAACAGCTGTCTTGGAGAATTATAAGTTCTGGGGAGACTTTCAAAAATTCCTTGTGCTAGGAGAGACTGCTAGCAGCAGTCATGGCTTTTTGGTAAGGCAATTCACCTTTTCTCCTGTGGAGGCACACTATTTATGGATTTTCTTAAGGATCACTTTGGGACATTGCTTTAGTTTTCCTTTTTTTTCTCATTTTTTTCTTTTTTGGATCTTTTTCTTTTTGTTGGGATAATTGCTGGTTTTATTTTATTCATCATTAGTTTATTTGAGTATTTCACGACTATGGTTGTTGCCTTATTTTAGATTTGCTTTTCTCAAATGTATTATTCAACTTGCAATATATATTTTTTTGAGTTTATTTTAATAATTCCTGGCACAATTCTTTGTTTTATATTTTTCAATTTCTAGCGCCACACTGATTGATTTATTACAGTTGGTGAAGTTGTATTGCCGAGGATCCGAACCATTGCGCTGATGATGAGACTAGACTCGGATCGGCTGTTGGTGTTTTGTAGTGCCGAGGATTCTAATCATTGCGCTGATGATGCAACAAGACTCGGATCGGCTGTATGGTGTGAGTATTTTGTAGTAGGTGTCGTAGGAGGTGTGGTATTTTAGGGCGAAAGGATTTGGGACATATGCCACTGATGCGATTTGTTTCGAAAGTGGCTGTAGTGTGAGTGGGTTATGTGATTCGTAACATACATGCCGCCTAGGCAGCTAGATACCAATGATCCCAAGCAGAGGGCTGCCACGAGTCGCGACTGGGCTCGAACGAGGTACAAATCCCAACGCATGCGTACGAGTACTTACGAATGATATGGTGCAATTACTACGAAGCAGTGAGAATGAGGCAAGGGACTTACGACATAAGGTGACGACAGTTTTACGAAATGGGGAACATGATAGACAATGGTTTGAACGTATGAAACGATGTCTACTACAAATCAGTTTGTAACGAGAGATGACTCTGATACGAATTGGTTATGAATGTATAAAACTAATTCGGTACGATTCGGTAGTAAGTAGTGTTAAATGGATCTGATACTTTGAAGTTTGTATTACCGAGGATCTGAATCATTGTGCCGATGATGCGACTAGATTCAGATCGGCTGTTTGGTGTGTGCTTGGTATCCAGTAGGAGGTGTAGGGGGTCAGTTAGGTGAAGTGAGTGTACCGTAGGAGGTGTAGGGGTTTTGTAGGAGGTGTGGTCTGTGAGACGCAGGTTTGGGACCATGCGCCGGTGATGCGACTTGATTCATAAGTGGCTTTACGTGCTATTCGTATCGTTCGTATCACCTAGTCGGTTAGATATGGATGGTGCTGATCGGAGGGCTACCACGAGTTGTTACGTTGTGGATGCGACTGGGCTCAAATGAGGAACAGAGCTAGGCAGTAAGTACGAATACATGTCATACATACAATGATAAAGTAAGAACTATGAAGCCGTAAGCTGAGGCAAGGGCCGACTTGGCCAATGCAGTAGGAGGTTGTAGAGTGTATGCCACCCCTAGCTCTGAAACCAAACACAACCAGCCACTCAACCCCCCAGGCTAATCAAGGAGCACCAGGTGGGTCTAATTACCACCTCAATCAGCCACGGAACCCGTACAAGCAATACATGCTCATCTCCAGATTAATGAGACGGCAACCCCATGGACAGTGAATCCTATGTTAAGTGATATCGGACAACAACCGACAGCGGCTAGGAGGTTTCGATCTACAAATGAATCCTATGTTTGCAGATGGGATGACAAACAAGGCAGAAGAACCTACGAATGTACTACGCCTGTGCCAAATGATGTTGGGACATGAACGACAACAACTCGGTGGCAGGTTTTTCAACAAAAGGGATGCAGGATAGGAAGCATAATGAATCGCAAGATTGCACATGTTCCAAAAAAGTGTGAACCCTACCTGCAAAAGTCAGCGGGAACTGCCGACGAAAACCATGAACGGAGAAGCCGCAATGCACTTGCAATCAAATGCACAGACTCACGACCATGAGGTGAGCTGGAAGAGTCTGTGCACTGGAACCAACACAGACCATCATGGGTGGTCTGCTTAAATACCCCCCAGGCTCCTCCCATAATTTCAGGCCACCATACCGGCCTTCCTATATATACACAAGCATGTGTTTGAGCTTTGAGGTGCACACCCTAATGCAACAGGCTGTGCACACCTATAATTTAAAGGTTTCAGTCATGTCTCCCCTTTCCCTTCTTTCCTCCAGATTTTACTGTACATATTAAAGCGGAGTTCCAGGCTTTTTTTCATTTATTCAAAGTCAGCAGCTACAAAAAGTAAATAAACAGATACTCATCTGTCCCACGGCCCAGCAATGCGGCCGCATGGAGCCTCGCTCCTCTCCCCCTCCTCTCCGCGGTGCCTCCATAGAAACTGTGGGCACCTGGCCATGACAGCTTACGGCTTCACACCGGACGCAAACTGCGCATGCGCGAGTCACGCTGCACTCTCCTAGTGGACAGGCAATCTTCTGGGACCTGTGACGTGTCCCAGAAGATTGCCCGAGAGGGAGGGGCTGCCTAGGGGGAGAGGAGGAGTCGCCTAGGCAGCTGTAGTCAGAAGCAGAAAGTGGAACAGGAAGTTCCAATCAAAACTAGGCACCCACTCCCCCACCTCAAATGACATGTCAAATGTGGCATGTAAGGGGGCGAGGAGTGCTTAAAGTGGAAGTTCCACTTTTGGGTGGAACTCCGCTTTAATTTCCTGAAGTCACTCTCAGTATGT
Organism: Aquarana catesbeiana; assembly: GCF_042186555.1. NCBI lineage: Eukaryota > Metazoa > Chordata > Amphibia > Anura > Ranidae > Aquarana > Aquarana catesbeiana. Next base: position 537,679,606 of record NC_133328.1, on the reverse strand, counting down.
TTTATCCCCCAAACCTTTCACCATTTTTTGTTACCCGTCTCTGGACTTGTTCTATTCTATCAGTATCTTTTTGTAAGTGAGGTCTCCAGAACTGGACAAAGTATTCTAAATGAGGTCTCACTAAAGATCAATATAGGGGAATATAGGGGGACCTCCTTCTTCCTGCTGGTGATCCCTCTAGTGATGCATCCTAGAATTCTATTGGCTATTCCCACTGCCTGGTCACATGGTTTGCTCATTTTGCAATTACTTGAAATAAGTACCCCTAAATCTAAAGCAGTTGAGAATTTGCACACAGTAAATGGTGTAAATATTTGCTTCAGTAATCCAATTATGTGAAAAACAATTTCTTGGTATTGAACAAAGACTACAAGCTGTATTGCTCACCCAGGGAATTTAAGCCACTGGCCAGTCAGTGAGAGTCACAAATTGGCTCTGCTTTGTATCACTCTAGCGCTACCCCAGAAGGAGTCGCTTGGTAATATTGGGTTCTCTGTTCTGCACCTCGACTACAAGAACAACCTCAGCCCCTCTGGCACACCTGGTTGAATAAAAGTCACTGCAAGCACGTATAAGGACACAAGTTTAGATACCCTTAACCTGGCTGTGGGTTACTACCAGAAAATAGACACAAGACCATTTAGTGGTAGATGAACTCAATATATTGATATGGGTCAGAATAGTTGGTGGGTTGAACACACTGTAAATGAGCACACAGGTAAATTTAGACACAGTCGCTAGACAGAGTAATAATTATGCTAAAGTAACTTAGTATCAAGTAAGGGAAAGATCTGTAGGAGAAACCTCTAGCAAGTAAATGATGTATGTTCTATACATCATCTAAGTATGTCAGAACTATCTTCCTAAGCCTGTTGCATGCAAAACAGTTGCATGCAACAGCCACGATTGGAGGTGCTGTGTGTCAGTCTGACACACTCAGGGCAGGCCCTACCATGGGTCCTGGGCGGCACATTCAGAGGGGCGGCAAAATCCCGCCCACCAGCCAACTTGCTCCACCCGCTTTGCTGCTTATTTCACGGGGACTGATTGGTCTTGTGAACTCCCACTTCATGGTGACTGGAACGCACGATGGGGCGGACGTTATGTCACCAGCCGGAGATGATGGCCACGTCGCCTCCCATGTCTTGAATCATTTCCGGCTGATGACATCAGGTCCACCTCATCGTGCGTTCCACCTCTACCAGGAAGTTGGAGTACACAAGCCTGATCGGTCCCCTTGAAATAAGCAGCGGAGCGGGCGCAGTGTATCTCTCTCTCCTCCCCTGTCCACAGAGTCCCTTCTTGGTCCGGACACGACAGCCACTACAGTGGGCATCAGGGGTGCTGTTAGAAATCATGGGGCCCCGTACATCCCACCTGGCCCCCTTCGATCTGGTGGCAGGAGACGTGGCAAGTGACAAGCTGCATCTGGTGACAAGTGACACGCATCTTCTGACAAGTGACACGCATCTGCTGACAAGTGACGTGGCAAGTGACAAGCTGCATCTGCTGACAAGTAACATGGCAAGTGACACGCATCTGCTGACAAGTGACGTGGCAAGTGACAAGCTGCATCTGCTGACAAGTGACGTGGCAAGTGACAAGCTGCATCAGCTGACAAGTGATATGGCAAATGACATGCTGCATCTGCTGACAAGTGACGTGGCAAGTAACGCACTGCATCCGCTGACAAGTGACGTGACAAGTTGCATCTGGTGGTAGGAGACAGTGGCAAGTGACATGCTCCAGCAGCAGACAAGTGATGTGGCAAATGACACACTGCATCTGCTAACAAGTGACATGGCAAGTGACAAGCTGCATCTGTTGAAAAGTGACGTGGCAAGTCACAAGCTGCAGCTGTTGACAAGTGACCTGGCAAGTGACATGCATCTGCTGACAAGTGACGTGGCAAGTGACAAGCTGCATCTGGTGACAGGAGATAGTGGCAGGTGACACACTGCACCTGCTGACAAGTGTCATGGCAAGTGCACACTGCATCTGCTGAAAAGTGATGTGGCAAGTGACACACTCCATCCACTGACAAGTGACGTGACAAGTTGCACTTGATGGCAAGAGACAGTGGCAAGAGATACGCTGCAGCTGCAGACAAGTGACGTGGCAAGTGACAAGCTGCATCTGCTGACAAGTGATGTGGCAAGTGACAAGCTGCATCTGCTGACAAGTGACATGGCAAGTGACAAGCTGCAGCTGCTGACAAGTGATGTGGCAAATGACACACTGCATCTGCTAACAAGTGACATGGCAATTGACAATCTGCATCTGCTTAAAAGTGACGTGGCAAGTGACACGCATCTGCTGACAAGTGACGTGGCACGTGACAAGCTGCATCTGCTGACAAGTGACGTGGCAAGTGACACGCATCTGCTGACAAGTGACGTGGCACGTGACAAGCTGCATCTGCTGACAAGTGACGTGGCAAGTGACAAGCTGCATCTGCAGACAAGTGACGCGGCAAGTGACACGCATCTGCTGACAAGTGACGTGGCAAGTAACACGCATCTGCTGACAAGTGACGTGGCAAGTGACAAGCTGCATCTGCTGGCAGGAGACAGCGGCAAGTGACAAACTGCATCTGCTGACAAGCGACGTGCCAAGTGACACGCATCTGCTGACAAGTGACATGGCAAGTGATAAGTTGCATCTGCTGACAAGTGACGTGGTAAGTAACACACTGCATCTACTGACAAGTGACGTGACAAATTGCATCTGGTGGCAGGAGAAAGTGGCAAGTAACAAGCTGCAGCTGCAGACAAGTGACGTGGCAAATGACACACTGCATCTGCTAACAAGTGACATGGCAAGTGACAAGCTGCATCTGTTTAAAAGTGACGTGGCAAGTGACACGCATCTGCTGACAAGTGACGTGGCAAGTGACACACTGCATCCGCTGACAAGTGATGTGGCAAGTGACAAGCTGCATCTGCTGACAAGTGACGTGGCAAGTGACACACTGCATCTGCTGACAAGTGACGTGGCAAGTGACACACTGCATCTGGTGGCAGGCGACAGTGGCAAGTGACATGCTAAGGGCTGCCACTGATTCTGCATTATGGTGAACAATTAAATTTTATATTACAATGTAATAATAGAAATAATGCACTTCAATCCTCCTGACACCATAACAACCATAACAACCATGGTGTCGGGATGATTGAAGCGCTAACACCAGGTGTTTGGAGTAAAGTGGGCCAGGGCCATATTTTTGTCCCAGTCCAGCCCTGGCCAGAGCACTCGCTGCCATACCCACACAGTGGACTGCCTGCCCATACTCTTCGCGGCTCCCCCCCATTGCTGCAGACAAATGCCACGTCTGGACAAGAGGCAGAAACTGCAGGAGAAAGTCAGATGTCGAGCTGACATCCAACAGTGTGAAGGAGAGGAGCTTTTTGCTGTGAGCGGAGACCCCATGTTGGAAAAGGCATCGCTGGAGGCACGACCAACACTGTAAGCAAGTAAGTGCCAGCGCCATTGATCCCATCCCCACCACCACATCTGCCTCTGTCTGAAACCCCACCACCACCGCTGCCTCTGACTAAACCCCCCCACCACCACCACTGCCTCTGAATGAACCCCCCACCACCACAGCTGCATTGGACAGAACCCCCCACCACCACCATCACCACCACTGTTGCATGTAAATCTGACTTCCTGATACATTTCATTTTAGCTTTAATTATCATGATATAAAATAATGGATATGGGGGCCTTTTGGTGGGCGTGATTTTTTTTTGGGGGGGGGGCAGCATTTTATTCTTGGTCCCAGGCAGCACAATGTCTTGGGCCAACCCTGGGCACACTGCATCTCTGATCATGATATGGTGCTTTGTGACCAATCACAGCTGATCATCGCTTGAACCAGTAAATGCCAGTAAACAGCATTCTTCAGTTTGCGCTGACAGGGAGAGCCGATTGGCGGCTCTCCCTGTCAGAGGGGGGTCTGTGCTCATAATCAGCACATTGATTATCAGCACAGTCTCATCCGATGTGCCGGCACAGCACCCAAAAAGGTGCCCATCAGCTGCCAATCAATGCCCATCAGAAACTGATGTAGGTGCCCACCACAGTGCCAATCAGTGCCCACCACAGTGCCAGTGTCCAGCAGTAACATCTGTCAGTACCTCATCATCAGTGCTGCCCATCACAGCCACCTGTCAGTGCCCATCACAGCTGCCTGCCAGTGCCTATCAGTGCCGCCTGCCAGTGCCCATCAGTGCCGCCTGCCAGTGCCCATCAGTGTCGCCTATCAGTGCTGCATATCTGTGCCGTCTATTGGTGCCCATCAGTGCTGCATCTCAGTGCCGCCTATCAGTGGCCATGAATTCTACATATCAGTGCCTCCTTATCAGTGCCACCTTATCAGTGCCAACTCATCAGTGCCGCCTCATCAGTGCCCATCAGTGCTGCCTCATCAGTGCCCGTCAGTGGTCTTTTTTAGTTTGTTTAGCAAAAAATAAAAACCCCAGTGGTAATCAAATACCACCAAAAGAAAGCTCTATTTGTGGGAAGAAAATGATAAAAATTTACTTTGGGTGCAGTGTTGCATGACCGCACAATTGTCATTCAAAGTGCGACAGCACTGAAAGCTGGGCAGGAAGGGGGTGAAAGTGCCCTGTATTGAAGTGGTTTTAAAGCGGTGCATGCATATCGTATCTCAGAACAGGGTTCACTTGGGGACAAAAATAGAGAAGAGATTGATTGGTGCCCACATAGACTATCAGAAGTGAGTAGCAGAAGTGCAGAGGAATGACACAGCAGACAGAAATCACACTAGGTGCTTTGGGTTAAGGCAAGTACACACTATAGAAAGATATTATTTGTTAATTTTTATTTTCAGGAGTTTACTTCTGTCAGATGCTTTTGGATATCTTTGCAGTTTCTTACCCTGTTGGTTTTAGGCACAAATAACTTTTTCTTTTTGAATTGAATTTGAATTTTCTTCTTGAATCGAGTAAGGCAGGGTTATAACCTCTGTCAGTCTATTTTTTTTTCCATCTGTGTTTTATTGGGGAGCTGTCCCTTAACTTCCTGTCCTATAACCAAAACAGAAAGTTAGAGAAAATCCCTGAAAATTAAGAGGATTCCTTGGGGACCCCCAGGTAACCAGAACTAGTGTCCCCATTGGACGGATTCCCCGCTATTATTTTAGTGTGTACAACCCAAAATTTGGGATTTTCTTTTACTTTCAATGATAATGGTAAACAGGACAAATAGAGAGGGTGAATATCCCTAACAGGGGGCACAGACAGCAATACAAACCTAATAGGTGTTCTAATTCATCTCCACTCTATCCAAAATTTAAATTTTGCCTTTAGAACTTTCACTTCAGATAATTATTAATGACATCATTGATATATTGATCTTTGGTTGTAAAACAAAACTTTGCATTGCCATTTGTCTATTCCACATTGATAAATACACCACATTGATTAATTCACATTAGTGGTTGCATTTCCATTTTTGACAATGTTTTGCATGGCTCATAATCTCTCAAGTACAAACAATTCCTTGAATATTTGCATACATTCAGCCTTTCTACTGCAAATGTAAAACAAAGGTAATTTTATGAGATGATTTATTTAAAGTTTAATGTATTAGGCAAATAAAACTGTTCACATTTCCCGATTCATACAGCCTTTATTCATACGCACATATTACTATCTTGTTTTATATATCATTTTACATGTTTGTGAAAGCTATGTACTTCTCTTTAAAAACTTTCATAAAACATTTACAGATATTAAAAAAAAAAAAAAAAAACACAAACAAACCTAAAAACAAAAACTGTTGTTCACTTACTTTACCCTTGGCACATATTGCCTTTAAGCATACGTTTTGTTTTTTTTCTAAACTTGCAGATTGATTTTGTGGTATATACAGATAGATTATTTCAGCAAAGAGTAATGCCCTGTACACACGGTCGGATTTTCCGACGGAAAATGTGCGATCGGAGCTTGTTGTCGGAAATTCCGACCTTGTGTGGGCTTCATCGGACTTTTTCCATCGGATTTTCCGACACACAAAGTTTGAGAGCAGGCTATAAAATTTTCCGACAACAAAATCCGATTGCGTCAATTCCGACTGTGTGTGGACAATTCCGATGCACAAAGTGCCACGCATGCTCAGAAGAAATTCCGAGACGGAACTGCTCGGTCTGGTAAACTTAGCGTTCGGAATGGATATAGCACTTTTGGCAGGCTGCAATGTTTTAAATTGTTTAATGCAGCGCACTCTCTTCTTCTTTATAATGCTAGAAGAATGAAGTAGTTTTGCTGCTCATATTCACACAGAGTTCTCACAAACTTCTTTCTTTATTATTTAGCATGATTTCATCAATATATTTTGATTTGTCACATCTGACAAAAAAGATATACTGTATTTATTGGCGTATAACACTCACTTTTTCACCCTGAAAATTGGGTGCAAATAGTGTGTGTGTGTTATACGCCGATACTGCAATTTGGGCTGCCTAGGAGGGAACCAGGAGGGGGTGGGATGAGCACCGTCAGATTACATACAGCGAGAATCTCCTGTTTACTCAGTGGCCTCTGTAATAGGAAGTCCCGTATCCTGGGCCGGCATTGGACCAGTGTTCTGTCTATCATAGAAGCCGGTCCAGGAGGCGGGCTTTTGTATTAAAGAGGATGCCAATTACACAGAAGATTGTATGCAATCTGATGACACTTGTCCCACCCCCCTCCCTGTCCCCTCTGAGGAAGCAATAATCTGCGGCTGTAGATGGACATTGATCAGGCTGCATTGATGGGCAATTGTGAGGCTGCATTGATGGGCACTGACCCTTATTTTGCTTCAAAGTTGTTTATTTAAAATTAGTTTTTTTCCTGAAACTTCCCTCCTAAAATGAAGGTGCGTGTTATACGCCTGTGCGTGTTATATGCCGATAAATACGGTATATATATTTTTTTTGGTTTGTATTTTTTTCAAGCCTGATTTTTATTTATTTTATTTATTTTTTTGGTTTTTACTCCCGAATATTTTTGGGTGTGTGTTGTGTGTCAAGTTACCACAACACCATTATTATCTTGTATTATTTAATCTCAAGGAGATTGCTTGGTGTTGGTGTCTCTTGTTAATTTCACATTGTATTTTTGAAATGTACGTGCCTCCTCACAAACAAACTGTCCTTTTTGAAGGAAAACACACATAGGCGAGTATAATTGAAACAAAAATTCCTTTATTAAGGGCTCAGAACCAAACAAAGAGGGAGCAATGCTGGATAAACTGCAGAAATTGGTGAAGCCTTTGACCCCCCAGGGCACACATCAATTATTTTACTGCAAAATTGGTGGCCTGAGGAGTCCATATCTAAGGGAGTGCAGTCTGGTCCAGAAGTCCAAGAGAATCATGAACAGCTGCAGATGACATGTATTGTCCCCAGGCTGTGGTCATACAAGAGCCTGCATCTTTGGCGAGACCAGACTGAACCCAGGTCATCACTCTCTGGTCTTCCTTACAGGCTTCCTTCCCGGCTGTGGCTCTGGTGGTGGTGTTGTGTCAGGAGGAGGAGTAGGACCTGGAGTAGGAGGAAGAGGAGGAGGAGGAGGAGGAGGAGGAAGAGGAGGAGGAGGAGGAGGAGGACGTGGAGGAGGAGGACCATGGGTGAGCTGACAAAAGTGGGTTTCACATGTGACTTGGCCCTTCAACCCCTTATTTAGCGCTTCTAAAATTATAAACTCACATAAGAGGCATTGGCCCTCCTCCATTTGCATCATTTTGCAGGCAGTTAGCTCAGCAAAATCCTCTTCCGCAGTGTGGGGTGTTCTGAGGGCCTCCGTAGCCTTCCAAAATAGGCCAATTGCAGCCTCCTCCAGGTTACTCCTCTTCCTGCCACTTTTTCTTTGAAGGCGGAGGGGAGGGACCTGGGTATCAGGCAGCCTGCTTGGCCCGGCCACCTCCTGGCTTTCATGTGTATGAAAAAGGGACATCGTTTTATTTTTTGGTTCATCAATCACAATCAGAAATTAGTACTCCAAACTAACATCTATTTAACATCATTGATTGGACAACCAGAAATCTTTAGCAGAATGCTATACCTGGCTTAAGCTGGGCTCCTCCACATGTTGCTGCCTGGAAGGCCCAGGTTGGGCGTCAGAAGCCTCAGCTGGGGGGGAAGGAAGCGTGGAAGGAAGACTGGAGAGTGCTGGCCTGGGTTCAGTCTGGCCTGCCAGAAAATGCAGTCTGTCATAGTACCACAGCCTGGGGAGAAAAATGTCATCTGCTGATGCTGATCTCTGGGAATCCTGGACCTTCTTGTGCTCTCTTAGATAAGTGCTCCTCAGGCCACCAATTAGGATCTTCAAATAGGTGATGTCTGCCGTGGGGATGACCGACTTCACAAATTGCAGCAATTGATCCAGCGCTGCCTTCCTCTTTGTTTGGTTCTTATAATCAGGGTGGTTTACCTGCCACAGACAGGGCAGCTCCCTGAACATATCTATGAAGATTGGCATAAAGTCATGATCATTGACTAGATCCATTTTCTCTGCAAGACACAACACAAGACAAACCCTAATGACAGCCTAAAGTCTTCTAAACTTGTCCAAATACAGGCCTCAATCTAGAAGCAGTATAGGCCCAATTTGAAATCTTACCTTCGTTATCACGATCGGCGCCTCCAATACTCCTTATTCCGCTCACAGATCGTACGTAGTATGCACATGTGTTACACTTTATATACACTGCGCATGCGTGAAACTCTGCCCGCCCCTGACGTTCTTTCTAGTCTATTCCCCACCCCTTCTTGTTCGGCGCAGTGGGGGAAGAGCACATGGCGGAGACACAGCAGGTGCGTGCTAATTACAGCAACGAGGAGGAGGAAAGCACGGAGCCTGAAACCTCCCGGTCCCGGAGGAGACGATTTAAGGCCTCAAATATGTCCTTTGGGGAGATGTTGGAGATGGTTGACATAATGAAGAGGGCCAACTATGATGGGAAGTATGGACCTTACCCCAACCCCAATGTCAGAAAGGCCAAGATCATGACTAAGGTTGTGAAGAGTCTGCACTGGAATTTTGGGGTACGACGATCAAAAGATCAACTGAGGAAGCGGTGGTCGGACCTCAAATTAAGGGAGCACAATCAGTATAGGAGGATCAGGAGAGTGCTGCAAAAAAGTAAGTAGTTGTCCTGTGTTACTATTCTTTACTTTTATTACGTTTGTGCTGCTCCATGTGCTTTTCTTTACTGTTGTACAGTTTAAAATGGCAACTTTCATGTTCATGGGCACATTGTTCGCTCGTTGTAAACATTGTTCGTTCGGCATAGAAAACACCATGTTTTGGCCATATGCATTTGAAGACATTTTTGCTAGCCTACTTCTCTTAAAATCATTTGGGTGTGTAGATGGGTTGGTAACTAGAATGAAATGCAAACTAGATTCTGTGTAAGGAGAGGACACTCAGCAGCTGTTTACACATCTGGACACTGGAGCACTAGTGTGGGACACAAGAACACCCTTTTTATTAGGGGACCCACACAGGTGCTCCAGTGTATACTATAGGGGTGTCTCCATCTGCGAAGCCTATACAAAACAGGTAAGTATTCAAGCTTGACAAAGGTAAAAAATATTTCTTCATCTTGGAACTCTGCAAAAATACACAATTGTACCCCACTTCCAAGCAATGTTTCATATTCCTATTTCTGCCATCAAATATCTGTGCTAAGTATACCTATTTTTTTTTTACATAGGGAAGAAAAGACTCAGAAGACACCACTCATCAGAGGAGACCACAGACCCCCCACCTCAGGAAGAAGGGGAAATCTACCAAAGCCAACAGGAGGAGGAAGGAGATGTAATCGAAATAGTCACCACATCAGGTGAGTGTCTGCGACCACAGGCTCAGGTAAGAGATGGATGCTGGCATATTTATAATACATGGTGTATTTTATTTTCTATATTTTTAGGTGATCGTGATGTGGATCCAGGTCATTTCACCAGTGAGAGTGCCCAGATCCTGATCGGGGGGATCATGGGGTGTAATAGGGACTTGGAAAACATCCAGAAAAACATCAATGATGTTCAAAACAAAATGAAGAACATCATTGATGTTTTAGGGAGAGTTTAAAACACCTCCAAATACCAAACTTTTTTCGTGTTTTTTGGATCGTAAAATTTTTTGCACCTTTTTTGACATATTCTTGAAAAGCCAAATTTTGAAGATGCACACAGTGTGACAACATGTGCTATCTGCCATCACGGGAGATCAATGGACTGCAGAGGGGCAATTGATGGGAAACGCGTCCACATCGTCCCACCACCCAACTCGGGGTCATACTATTACAACTACAAGGGGTTCAATAGTATTGTGATGTTGGCAGTGGTGTATATAACCTGCTGAAGTAAAAGAGGTGTGTTTTTTTGGGGGGGGGGGGGGGGGGGGGCGCATATATGGTGAAATTTTCCAGGTCCCTGGAGTTCAGCTTAATTGAGACATTCTGGAGGATGAAGGCTGCAGCATTAGCAACCAAATTTTACTGTAGTAAAACTAGAATTGCTGAGTCAATATTGAGTGCATTATTTCAGTACATTTCTTTTTTTATATCATCTTAACAGTCCATGTGTATTCAAGTGTACACAGATTTGCCAATCTGTAATTTGTTTTCAATGTTATCACTTTTGATACAGCAATGTCAAATAATGTGAACGCTTACTTTGTTTGGTTCTTGAGAGCAGCATCACCTACACTTTGTTTTGCCTTGTAGATACTAAAGGGTGTGCTTTAGGTCCCAGATCTGCACACCTATTACTGCTGTTTCCATGCTTGTTTTTTTTTTTTTTCTTTTCTTTATTTTATGTCGTGGATAGTTCACCAGAAAGAATGGGATTATCTCTTTTATAGCGAGAGGAAAAAAGATTTTAAGAGTTGTCTTGGGAAATGACGGAGGAAGATCTCACCACTGGAGTGTGGTAGCAGGTGACTCCGCTCACCATGTAAATGAAATGGCACTGTTGGATGGACTAACCCTTTAATTTCCTAAGGCACAATAAAAAACACTGGCATGTTTGTTGCTGTTGGTAAAATCTTCTCTTAATTTTTTGTAGGTCTGAAAGTAAACCCAATAATAGTTTGGTTAATACAAGAAGTATTTACCCCTCTCTGATTTTCTATTAAAAATTTTTTAATATAGTATATTTGGAATGCACAGAAGTCTATTTTAAATCGTTTGCTTTGCCAACAGACTTTGACCTATCAACTAGTCAAAAACCAAACATTCTGTCGATCGAAAAATGAAAATGAAGCATATAATTGTGCCATCATTTGTCTTGCTTTTCTAATCATAATCCAGCAGTTTCGACTGCGGCACGAAAATCGCACATCGCAGCTGGCACACTAATGATGCAGAAAATGAACGACCAAGAATTTTCCTTGGAGTTTCGATTCGTCTATGGCCGGCTTTAGTATAAAGCAATTAGAATGATTTTCTTAGAATGATTTTCAAAGTTAAATTAGATTTAAAAACGATTTTTGAAATTAATTTAAATGGGACTTTGTAAAATCACTCTAGATAGAAAATGATTCCTGTGATCTAAATAACCTCTTAAGTGGACGCATCCTGCATCTGCGACCTCAGGCCTGTGACAGGGATAAGTATGAAGTACAGAAAAATATTTACACATTGGACAAGCTAAAGCTCATAAATATTTATTCAGCTGGAGGAAATAAATTTAGCTACTGAGAGTAATTGTTATTTAGTTACCAAAAGATGTTACAAGATTTGGTCTGTCTAAACAAAGGGAAAATGTGAGTGTTCATACAGCAGCTTAGTGCTGAATCAATCTACAGTAAACTCTGGTCAGTTCCAAATTGCATTTTGTTAGTACATTAGCCAATCTGAAAAAGGAAATCCCATATCTGCTATGACCACTCCTTGTAATGACCTCACCAAATGTATCAAGACTGGAAGACGTCATACAGCAAGCATTGCATACTTGTGTGCTCTAGTGCGTGGTGTCTACTGTACAATCAGATACATTGAGGCTGATTTACTAAGACCGAGTACACACTGGTCTGGTGCGCTGTGGTTTGGCTGCAGCTTGGGTGTATGCTCAGTTTTCTTGCATTATATCCGTGTTCTTAGCCACGGCTTCATATTTAAATGTCACTCAATGTCACGTTTCCTGTATAAATTAGAATAATCTAAACAATAGTAGCACCTGAAAATGTGTATAAACTTCCAGGAGCTGTAGCTAAGTTTATTGGGATTGTCCTGACATTAACCTCCCTGGTGGTATGATTATGTCAGATTTTTGCGTCTCAAAGTGGTACAATTGTTTTGCATAGAAATTTGGCATTTTAGGCCTGTAATTCTTAGCAATAACACGCTTAAATCTGTCCAAGCAAAAGTCTAGTAGACATCCCGGGTATAATTATAAAAAATAATATAGTAATAATAAAATGAATTTCCTCACGATTCACTATCGCTCAATTCTGCAAGTGTTCTCATTTACTATTGCTGTTTTCTAGCTGGTCTAAAACCACTTTTGACGTAAAGGGACACTTATTGGTTGCTATGGACAATCTCAAGTTTCCAGGCAGAAAGAACAGTATATATAATATGAAAACTGCATGCAGGGCATTGGACAAAGCACTGGGGACAAAAGGGATGTGGAATGATTTCATACAGTAATGTAATCTGTAAGAATACAGTGTACTGTATGTGTTTATGAATTTTCTGTTTTTTTAATTTTCTGCTGGGGCTCCACCTCATGCCTTGTTTGAAAATTACATAACAAAGAATCAAAATATGGGATTTTTCAGGTGCCAAAACACATAATAAAACATATATCAAAAATATATAAAAAAAAAATCTAAATAAAATTTTGATATACTGTATTTATTAGCGTATAACACTCACTTTTTTACCATGAAAATCGAGTGCAAATAGCATGTGCGTGTTATACGCCAATACTTCAATTTTAGCTGCCTCGGAGGGGACAAGGAGGGGGGCCGGACGAGCGCTGTCAGATTAAATACAGCGAGAATCTCCTGTTTACTTGGCAGCCTCTGTAATAGGAAGTCCTGTCTCCTGGGCCGCCATTGGACCACTGTTCTGTCTATCATAGGAGATTCTCTTTGTATGTAATCTGTCGGCGCTCATCCCGCCCCCCTCCCTGTCCCCTCTAGGCTGCAGGTGGACGTCAATCAGGCTGCACTGATGGCAATGGTAAGGCTGCTGCATTGAAGGCAATCGTGAGGCTGTATTGATGTGGATTGATGAGGCTGCAGATAGGCACTGACCCTTATTTTGCTCCAAAGTTCCTTATTTAAAATTTTAGTTTTTTTCCTGAAACTTCCCTCTTAAAATGAATGTGCGTGTTATACGCCTGTGCGTGTTATACGCCGATAAATACGGTATTTTTATTATGTGTTGTTGTGTTTTGGTTCTGACATTAAAAGGCTGGTTTACTCCTCAGTGCCTACTTTCCCGTCTTTCTCTCTAGATAAATATGTTTAGAGCTACATAAGCATTTAGGTCTCTTAAAGCCCCATACACACTATTAGATTTTCTGCAAATTGTTGTCTTCAGATTTACCAAAACCATGTAGTGCAAGGGCCTGCCTGATTGCATACGAACTGCTTGCCGGCAATCATCTCATTAGCAACACATTGCTTTCAGAGTGTTGCAAATAAAGTTCCTGCTAATCAGCATATCAACCTTCCAGTAGCAATATGTTTAAAATGATTGTAAACTCTTACATATACCCAGTGAAGTGACCTGCCTCAGGTAATACACAGAAATTAAACAAATCTTCCTAGATACGTTGTACCTGTCTATCTACGTCTTCTCCTCTCTACAGGCGTTCAAAGTCCAGAATTTTTAAAGCTGGACTGAGATGTCAGAAAACAGAAGGCAGGAGCTGAAGTTACTCTCTGCAGAGCTCAGTGAGGAGAGTTCTGAGAGATGATTCGAGGTAAGGGACACCCCCCCCTTTACACAGCACCCCCCCCCTTTACACAGCACACAGGAACATAGCCGAGGCTGTCAATCAGCTGAAGATCCCTCCCCTGTCACCTTTTGTGTTGTTCACTGAGCTTAGCAAATGCGATGAAGTCATTATTGGGTAATCAAAGCAAACACAGGTTTACCTGTTATACTATCATTCACATTGCAAACTGAGCATTGCTTTGTCCACTCTGAGCCCATAGGAGGGATGCAGTTCCGGGACAAGGTCGTCTAGCGCCCGGAGCGAACATGCCAAACTGTGCCCCCCCAAGATGTATGAGCATTATGTGTCAGCAAAAATCCCCCCCTCCAAAAAAAAGTGAGCACTAATCTGCATGCTTTCCCCTAGGCATAAATTCCCCCTCCTCCCAGTCCAAATTTACCCCCCTGCTGAAATCCCCCCTCTCAGCACAAATCTTTACCCCCCATTCTCCAAATCCCCCCAGCACAAATGCGTCCCACAAAAAAAATCACCTCTTCTAGCACAAATCCTCTACTATACCTAGTACGAATAACCCGCAATCATCACTACTCGCACAAATCCCTCCCCCAAAAAAGTCCCCTCTATCATATCACCTCTTCTAGCACAACCCCCCCAAATCTCCCCCCCAACACAAATCCCCCTAAGGCCGGGTTAACACTAGCTGCGGCTGCAGCTTGCAGCAGGGGGTCCGGTGTGTCCCAGTTCTCCATTTCATGGGTGAATCGGGTCTGAATTTTTGCCTGAATTCAGACCTGAAATGGAGCCAAAGACGCACAGGACCCTTTTCCTGTGCAGACCACTGAGAGCTGGTCATAGTCTTCTGTTATACGAATTGGATGCGGGGAAACCCACATTCAATTTGCATACATGTGAACCCAGCCTAAATCAAAACTCCTAGCACAACCCCCACATTTCCCCTACTAGAAAAAATCCTTATCCCCTGTTGCCCCCAAATTCCCTCCACCCCAATTTCCTTGTGGTGCTCACCTCACATGATACCACAGGGCCCAGGGCAGCCGCCCCTCCTGCCCACCCCTTGTACCGGCTCTGGAAGTATGTCAATGACAACTTGAGTTTACAGGAAGTGGGTTGGATGACGATAAGGGGTAAAGATAAATAAGCTGCATACTCAGATAGTGAGAAAACCAGCTGCCGAAAGTAATTAAAACTGAGAGTTTACTTGCTCTTTTAGTCTAATCTAAGCACCTGTTGAATGCCCTTCTATGTTATACCACACATGTTTTCCTCTAGTATCTCCTTATAAGCAGCACAGGAATTCATGCATCTTTGTTTTCATAATCTGGGTAGTCTATTGAGTTTACTTAGCAAAATACAATAAGCCAAGTTATGTATATATGTATGTATGCATGTATTAGTTTATTTATCTTGTTCATTTGTACTTCCCGGGTGCCTTTTCCCACATAGCTTTATAAAGAGCTGCCACCACTCCCCCAAAGAGCTTGCAGCCTTATTGTCTCACACATTTATACATTTGGTTGATTTATGACAGGAGTGGAAGCATAGATGTGCGCAGCCTCTTGCATTAGGGTGTGCACCCCAAAGCTCAAATACATATGCATGTGTATATGTACTGATGGTGTCAGTA
Organism: Aquarana catesbeiana; assembly: GCF_042186555.1. Taxonomy (NCBI): domain Eukaryota; kingdom Metazoa; phylum Chordata; class Amphibia; order Anura; family Ranidae; genus Aquarana; species Aquarana catesbeiana. Next base: position 537,664,034 of record NC_133328.1, on the reverse strand, counting down.
GGGCAGTGGACAGTGTAATTTTGTTTATTTTATTTTAAAAAAAATAATTTTCTTTTCTAGCATTTTTTGGGGGGATGAATTTTTCAGTGGTCTAATCAGGGGGGAATATGCACCACACAAGGCGATTAGGGTGTGCCCAGGCACACCTGGCACACCCTGTGCGCACGCCTATGAGTGGAAGCCATTACTTTGTAAAGCGAATATTGGTAAATAAGGTGAATCTGTGTACACTTTGAATACCTAATAATGTTCAACATAAGTTTAAAAGCTTTTGCTAACACTTGATTAGATATGGTCACGTGGCAATATTAGGTCAATGATGTCACAAGCATTCCTGCCCCTTTGTGTATATGCAGCTTCAGGGAGAGGCATTCCTTTGCTGTGGCTGATTGGGCCGGTGGGGATGGGATCATGTCACAGCTTCCCATGGGCTCTGCCGAACTGGATTTGAACAGGGTTTGAACCTAAACTCAACTGAAAACTGAACCTATTGCCGCGTACACACGAGTGGACTTTACGGCAGACTTTGCCCGGCAGACGGGATTTCGTCAGACAATTAGATCGTGTGTGGGCTCCAGCGGACTTTGTTTGCTCAAAAGTTGGACGGACTTAGATTTGAAACATGTTTTAAATCAATCCGTCGAACTCGAGTCCGGTCGAAAAGTCCGCTCGTCTGTATGCTAGTTTGACGGACAAAAAGCCACAATAGGGCAGCTATTGGCTACTGGCTATGAACTTCCTTGTTTTAGTCCGGTCGTACGTCATCATGTACGAATTCAACGGACTTTGGTGGATTGTGTGTAGGCAAGTCCGTTCATTCAGAAAGTCCGTCATAAAGTCTGTCGAAAAGTCCACCGGGCAAAGTCTGCCGTAAAGTCCGCTCGTGTGTACGCGGCATAACTCATGCCTAATTGAAATAAACACTTCACCTTATTTGCAAAGCTCAGCTTAGTAAATCAGTCCTACAGTTTAGGGCTGGTGTCAATCTATCAGTAGAGAAAATTAGAAAACCTTGAGAAAAATCAACCGGGAGACATACAAACTCAATTTAGAATACATCCTTTGTGGGAATCAAACCCACAACCCTGGAGTTACAAAGACTTTACACTAATTACTTAAAGTGATACTAAATGCACACTGTTTAGTTTACATTTTCTCTTCTCTTTCTGTATATGGACACTGTAATTATTTTAATTAAAAAAAAAACAATAAACATTTAAGTACCTTTTTCCTAATCAACATACAGCTGTCACATGACCCAGATCTTTCCTAGCATGTCTGCAGGGAAACAGAAGCAGGAGGCTTCTAGCCCTCTGCTACTGGTCACATGTTAAAAAAAAAAAACAGCCTTTGAAATACAGAGTAAAAATAAATAAATAATATCAATAAACTGTTTTTAATTGTCATACAAATATATATTTGGAATCAAAGCTTTATTATTTTTTGGCAATAACATGGTGTGGGTTAATTTCTGCCAGTCACAGGCTGTGTCACACCCTTCCAGCCTGTGGTGAAGAGGGTGGTTAAGCCTCTATCAATCTACATGTAATATCACTCCCCTGTTGTTTTTAGCTGGTTAGTGGACATAGAGGAGGAGGGAGGGAGTGGGCTGTCATTTACCACTGTGTATTCACCCACATGTGTGACTCTATAGTCACATGGGCTGCTCAGATGTGATAGGGAGGAAATGCTCAGCATAAAAACTCACTGAAAGCTGAGCATGTGCAGAGCTGCCAAAACTGCTCTTCAAAATCCCTAGCTGAAGGGGGAGATAGAGGGCAGTAGGATCAACCAGTTATTTTGCAGAATACAGAAAATGAACCCTATAGTGAATGAATGACTATGAACAGCATGTGATATAGCATTTATTGATAGTTTTTTATGTGGGTTTAGTGGCACAAACAGCAACATTCTTTCACTGGCTCGAATTCTTTCATCCAAAATTGTGAAAAATTATGAAAAAATAAATTAGTAGACTTACACCATTGTGGCTGCCTTACTAAATAAGCCTACGCATGTCTCCACTCATCTGTAGTAAGCACCAGCATTGTAATGTTACCATAAATGAGAAGTAATGCCAGGTCAACATAATTTTGGGTATTCTGGAAAAAATATGGACATGAATGATCCTTTTGCACGAGGGAGGTCTTTGACAGGGGCCATGTAATGTCATGTATTGAAGTAAAAAAAAATTTTAAAGCCTCATTAACACTGTCTGGTATCTGACCTGTTCCATGAAAGAGTAAAACGCTGTTCAACCACACATATAGCAAAGAATTATGGCACAGCTGTTGCTTTCAATAAAGTGAACTGACAACTTTTACAAGTGTTAATATAACTGACCTTTTCGCAAAATCAGCTTTTACTTTGAAAATTGAAATATGATCATCATAAGAAGTGCAGGGCCTTGGCAGCAGTCAGCGTGTTTATTGGTTGTCAACTTAGGCTTGGAAAGCTCCCAATGAAATGTGTTATTGATAGTCTCAATCATAGTATAGCCCAATAGCAGCTTTTTGTTTAATTCTGTTTCTTTTGTAGACATGCACATTAAGATAGTCAATCTTCAGTTAGAGTAGACACCGGTGATTTTGAAGTTATTTAGTAGATGTTGCTTTACAGCAATGACTGGCAACCTTTTCAGGCAGCAGTGTCAATAGCTGTATCTAATTGGAATGATTTTCAAAAAGGTAACTAGACTGTTCAGCTTGCAAGGGAAATGGCACTTTAAAAGAAAATTTGCCTCAGAGCTTAGTGAATGAGCTGAAGCTATGATGACTTCTATCATCAAATCATGTGCAAGCAAAGATGCTGTTTTTTTTTATTATTATTTTTTTTCACCACATTCATTAAGCTAAGGGGAAATTGCCTTGCAAAGTGAATAGCCTATTTGTCTTTATTAAATCAACTCCAATGTCTCAGATTTCTGTCCTGCATACAATCTATAGCACAAGTGTTACAAAGAATAAAACAGAATATGTAAAAAGGGGATTAAGGCCACAAAAATTCAAATAACCAACAGATTGCAAAAGATAGTAGGACAAAACCCCAAAAATTATTCAAATATATTAATAGGTCAGAGTGGGTGACTGAGGACAAAGAGAAGACAAATGTATTAAATACTTTCTTCAGCTCTGTGTATACAAAGGAGCATGGGGGGCTCATGTCCATCATGGGGATGGTATTGACACAGCCCCAAATGATCTGCAATGGCTCAAAATTGATATGGTTCAAAAATATTTAGACAGAATAAAGGTGAATAAAGCATCTGGACCAGATGGTATCCACCCACCAAAACCCACCTTAAAGCGGAGTTCCTCCAATTTAAAAGTCAGCAGCTACAAAAAGTGTAGCTGCTGACTTTTAATAATCAGACACTTACCTGTCCAATACTCCAGTGATGAAGGAGCATGAATCCCCGCTCCTCTCCACCAGCATTCTAATGCCCCATACACACGGTCGGACTTTGTTCGGACATTCCGACAACAAAATCCATGGATTTTTTCCGACGGATGTTGGCTCAAACTTGTCTTGCATACACGCGGTCACACAAAGTTGTCGGAAAATCCGATCGTTCTAAATGCGGTGACGTAAAACACGTACGTCGGGACTATAAATGGGGCAGTGGCCAATAGCTTTCATCTCTTTATTTATTCTGAGCATGCGTGGCACTTTGTCCGTCGGATTTGTGTAAACACGATCGGAATTTCCGACAACGGATTTTGTTGTCGGAAAATTTTATAGCCTGCTCTCAAACTTTGTGTGTCGGAAAATCCAATGGAAAATGTGTGATGGAGCCTACACATGGTCGGAATTGCCGACAACAAGGTCCTTTCACACATTTTCAGTCGGAAAACCCGATCATGTGTACGGGGCATAACTGTGGAGTCCCGGGTGTGGTTTCACAACTGGGCGCTCACTGCGCATGCGTGAGCCGTGCTGCACTCTGTGATTGGCCGGGCAATCTACTGGGACCTGTGACGTGTCCCAGAAGATTGCAGGGAGGGATGAGGGAGCGGTGATCTTCCGTCCGGTGCCGCGGTGCCAGGGGAGGAAGTGGGAGCTGGGTGCCTGTAAAAACAGGGTACCTGCTCCCCCCCAAAAAAATGACATGCCAAATGTGACATGTCAGGGGGTCACCAACACTTAAAGTGGAAGTTCCATTCTTGGGTGGAACTCTGTTTTAACCATTTCCCCACCTTTGCGCGACGATATACGTCGGCAAAATGGCACACGGATGGGCAAAAGGGCGTACAAGTACGTCCCCTTTAACCACTTGCCGACCGCCTAACGCAGATATACGTCGGCAGAATGGCACGGGCAGGCAGAATCACGTACCTGTACGTGATCTGCCTCCCGCGGGCAGGGGGTCCGATAGGACCCCCCCCCGGTGCCAGCGGCGGTTGGCATTTCACTGGGAGCATTGGAAGGCGAGGGGGAGACCATCCGATCGTGGCCCCCCCTCGCGATCGCTCCCAGCCAATCGGAATCCTCCCCTGCCTGTGTGTAGTTTCACACAGGCAGAGGATGTGATGTCATCTCTCCTCGGCTTGGCAGTTTCCGTTCCAGCGCCGAGGAGAGAAGACATGTAAGTGCACAAAACACAAACACACACAGTAGAACATGCCAGGCACATAAAACACCCCCGACCCCCCCCCGATCGCCCCCCGATCCCCCCCCAACCACCCCCCCTGTCACAAACTGACACCAAGCAGTATTTTTTTTTTTTTTTCTGATTACTGATTGGTGTCAGTTTGTGACAGTTATATTGTTAGGGCAGTGAGTGGTAGCCCCCTTTAGGTCGAGGGTACCCCCCTAACCCCCCCTAATAAAGTTTTAACCCCTTGATCACCCCCTGTCACCAGTGTCACTGAGGCTCGATTCACACAGGGGCAACACGACTTCAACGCGACTTTGCAACGCGACTTCAATGCGACCTGTGGATCCGACTTTGCCCTGCGACATGTGTCCGACTTTCAATGAACGGGGATCCGACTTGGATCCCCGCCACTGTGTTTGGTATGATTCTTTAGGGGGAACTCTGCGCCAAATTTTAAATAAAAAACCGGCATGGGTTCCCCCTCCGGGAGCATACCAGGCCCTTGGGTCTGGTATGGACCTTGAGGGGAACCCCCTACAGCGAAAAAACGGCGGGGGGGGCCCCCCAATCCATACCAGACCCTTATCCGAGCACGCAGCCCGGCCGGACAGGAATGGGAGTGGGGACGAGCGAGCGCCCCCCCCTCCTGAACCGTACCAGGCCGCATGCCCTCAACATGGGGGGTTGGTGCCTTGGGGGAGGGGGCGCGTTGCGGGCCCCCCCCCAAAGCACCTTGTCCCCATGTTGATGAGGACAAGGGCCTCTTCCCGACAACCCTGGCCGTTGGTTGTCGGGGTCTGCGGGCGGAGGGCTTATCAGAATCCGGGAGCCCCCTTTAATAAGGGGGCCCCCAGATTCCGGCCCCACACCCTATGTGAATGAGTATGGGGTACATCGTACCCCTACCCATTCACCTAGGGAAAAAGTGTCAATTTAAAAAAAAACACTACATAGATTTTTAAAGTATTTTATTAGACAGCTCCGGGGGTCTTCTTCTGACTTCGGGGGTCTCTCCGGTTCTTCTCCACGCTCTCCGGATCTTCCTCCGGGCTTCTCCGCTCTCTTCTGCCGCTCTTTTGCTAAAGCGGAGGAGCCCGGTCTTCTGTCTTCTGCCCTCTCCTCTTCTTCTGATGTTGACACGACGCTCTCTCCGGCTAGAATGCTCTCTGTGCGCTCCGCTCTGACTTATATAGGCGGTGACCCCGCCCCCTTATGCCGTCACAGTCCCTGGGCATGCTGGGACTATGACTGCATAAAGGGGGGCGTGGTCATTGGGTGATGACCACGCCCCCTAAAACGTCACAGTCCCAGCATGCCCAGGGACTGTGACGGCATAAGGGGGCGTGGTCACCACCTATATAAGTCAGAGCGGAGCGCTCAGAGTGCATTCCAGCCCCAGAGAGCGTCGTGTCAACATCAGGAGAAGAGGGCAGAAGGCAGAAGATTGAAGACCGGGCTCCTTCGCTATAGCAAAAGAGCGGCAAAAGAGCAGAAAATAGCGGAGGAGCCCGGCAGAAGACCCGGAGAGCGCGGAGAAGAACCGGAGAGACCCCGAAGTCGGAAGAAGACCCCCGGAGCTGTCTAATAAATTACTTTAAAAATCTGTGTAGTGTTTTTTTTTAAATTGACACTTTCCCTAGGTGAATGGGTAGGGGTTCGATGTACCCCATACTCATTCACATAGGGTGGGGGGCCGGGATCTGGGGGCCCTCTTATTAAAGGGGGCTCCCGGATTCCGATAAGCCCACAGACCCCGACAACCAACGGCCAGGGTTGTCGGGAAGAGGCCCTTGTCCTCATCAATATGGGGACAAGGTGCTTTGGGGTGGGGGGGCCGCAGCGCGCCCCCCTTCTCCAAGGCACCAACCCCCCCATGTTGAGGGCATGCGGCCTGGTACGGTTCAGGATGGGGGGGGGGCGCTGGCTTGTCCCCCACCCCCATTCCTGTCCGGCCGGGCTGCGTGCTCGGATAAGGGTCTGGTATGTATTGGGGGACCCCCCACGCCGCCTTTTCGGCGTAGGGGGTTCCCCTCAAGGTCCATACCAGACCCAAGGGCCTGGTATGCTCTTGGAGGGGGAACCCATGCCGGATTTTTATTTAAAATTTGGCGCGGAGTTCCCCCTCAAGATCATCTGAGCACAAGTCGCATGCCGAAGTCGGATCATGCGAGACGGCGATCCGACTTCAATGATAGTCAATAGGCTGAAGTCGGATCAAAGTCGGATCAAAGTAGTACAGGGAGTACGCTCTGAAGTCGGAGCGACTTCAGTAGTGTCTATTAAGACGCTCCCATTCACTTAAATGTGAATCTCTTTCTGGGGCGACTTGAGGGCGTACAAGTCGGATCCCAAGTCGTCCCAGTGTGAACCGACCCTAAGCGATCATTTTTCTGATCGCTGTATTAGTGTCGCTGGTGATGCTAGTTAGGGAGGTAAATATTTAGGTTCGCCGTCAGCGTTTTATAGCGTCAGGGACCCCCATATACTATCTAATAAATGTTTTAACCCCTTGATTGCCCCCTAGTTTACCCTTTCACCACTGATCACCGTATAAGTGTTACGGGTGACGCTGGTTAGTTTGTTTATTTTTCATAGTGTCAGGGCACCCTATTACCGAATAAAGGTTTAGCCCCCTGATCGCCCGGCGGTGATATGCGTCGCCCCAGGCAGCGTCAGATTAGCGCCAGTACTGCTAACACCCACGCACGCAGCATACGCCTCCCTTAGTGGTATAGTATCTGTACGGATCAATATCTGATCCGATCAGATCTATACTAGCGTCCCCAGCAGTTTAGGGTTCCCAAAAACGCAGTGTTAGCGGGATCAGCCCAGATACCTGCTAGCACCTGCGTTTTTCCCCTCCGCCCGGTCCAGCCCAGCCCACCCAAGTGCAGTATCGATCGATCACTGTCACTTACAAAGCACTAAACAAATAACTGCAGCGTTCGCAGAGTCAGGCCTGATCCCTGCGATCGCTAACAGTTTTCTTGGTAGCGTTTTGGTGAACTGGCAAGCACCAGCCCCAGGCAGCGTCAGGTTAGCGCCAGTACCGCTAACACCCACGCACGCACCGTACACCTCCCTTAGTGGTATAGTATCTGAACGGATCAATATCTGATCCGATCAGATCTATACTAGCGTCCCCAGCAGTTTAGGGTTCCCAAACACGCAGTGTTAGCGAGATCAGCCCAGATACCTGTTAGCACCTGCGTTTTGCCCCTCCGCCCGGCCCAGCCCAGCCCACCCAAGTGCAGTATCAATCGATCACTGTCACTTACAAAACACTAAATGCATAACTGCAGCGTTCGCAGAGTCAGGCCTGATCCCTGCGATCGCTAACAGTTTTTTTGGTAGCGTTTTGGTGAACTGGCAAGCACCAGCCCCAGGCAGTGTCAGGTTAGCGCCAGTACCGCTAACACCCACGCACGCACCGTACACCTCCCTTGGTGGTATAGTATCTGATCGGATCAATATCTGATCTGATCAGATCTATACTAGCGTCCCCAGCAGTTTAGGGTTCCCACAAACGCAGTGTTAGCGGGATCAGCCCAGATACCTGCTAGCACCTGCGTTTTGCCCCTCCGCCCAGCCCACCCAAGTGCAGTATCGATCGATCACTGTCACTTACAAAACACTAAACGCATAACTGCAGCGTTCGCAGAGTCAGGCCTGATCCCTGCGATCGCTAACAGTTTTTTTGGTAGCTTTTTATTGAACTGGCAAGCGCCAGCGGCCTAGTACACCCCGGTCGTAGTCAAACCAGCACTGCAGTAACACTTGGTGACGTGGCGAGTCCCATAAGTGCAGTTCAAGCTGGTGAGGTGGCAAGCACAAGTAGTGTCCCGCTGCCACCAAAAAGACAAACACAGGCCCGTCGTGCCCATAATGCCCTTCCTGCTGCATTCGCCAATCCTAATTAGGAACCCACCACTTCTGCAGCGCCCGTACTTCCCCCATTCACATCCCCAACCAAATGCAGTCGGCTGCATGAGAGGCATTTTCTTTATGTCCTCCCGAGTACCCCTACCCAACGAACCCCCCCAAAAAAGATGTCGTGTATGCAGCAAGCGCGGATATAGGCGTGACACCCGCTATTATTGTCTCTCCTGTCCTGACAATCCTGGTCTTTGCATTGGTGAATGTTTTGAACGCTACCATTCACTAGTTGAGTATTAGCGTAGGGTACAGCATTGCACAGACTAGGCACACTTTCACAGGGTCTCCCAAGATGCCATCGCATTTTGAGAGACCCGAACCTGGAACCGGTTACAGTTATAACAGTTAGTTACAAAAAAAAGTGTAAAAAAAAAAAAAAAACACAAACAAAAATATAAAATAAAAAATAATAGTTGTCGTTTTATTGTTCTTTCTCTCTCTATTCTCTCTATTGTTCTGCTCTTTTTTACTGTATTCTATTCTGCAATGTTTTATTGTTATTATGTTTTATCATGTTTGCTTTTCAGGTATGCAATTTTTTATACTTTACCGTTTACTGTGCTTTATTGTTAACCATTTTTTTGTCTTCAGGTACGCCATTCACGACTTTGAGTGGTTATACCAGAATGATGCCTGCAGGTTTAGGTATCATCTTGGTATCATTCTTTTCAGCCAGCGGTCGGCTTTCATGTAAAAGCAATCCTAGCGGCTAATTAGCCTCTAGACTGCTTTTACAAGCAGTGGAAGGGAATGCCCCCCCCCCAACGTCTTCCGTGTTTTTCTCTGGCTCTCCTGTCTCAACAGGGAACCTGAGAATGCAGCCGGTGATTCAGCCAGCTGACCATAGAGCTGATCAGAGACCAGAGTGGCTCCAATCATCTCTATGGCCTAAGAAACCGGAAGCTACGAGCATTTTATGACTTAGATTTCACCGGATGTAAACAGCGCCATTGGGAAATTGGGAAAGCATTTTATCACACCGATCTTGGTGTGGTCAGATGCTTTGAGGGCAGAGGAGAAATCTAGGGTCTAATAGACCCTAATTTTTTCAAAAAAGAGTACCTGTCACTACCTATTGCTATGATAGGGGATATTTACATTCCCTGAGATAACAATAAAAATGATTTAAAAAAAAAAAATGAAAGGAACAGTTTTAAAATAAGATAAAAAAAATAATAATAATAAAGAAAAAAAAAAAAAAAAAAAAAAAGCACCCCTGTCCCCCCTGCTCTCGCGCTAAGGCGAACGCAAGCGTCGGTCTGGCGTCAAATGTAAACAGCAATTGCACCATGCATGTGAGGTATCACCGCGAACGTCAGATCGAGGGCAGTAATTTTAGCAGTAGACCTCCTCTGTAAATCTAAAGTGGTAACCTGTAAAGGCTTTTAAAGGCTTTTAAAAATGTATTTAGTTTGTCGCCACTGCACGTTTGTGCGCAATTTTAAAGCATGTCATGTTTGGTATCCATGTACTCGGCCTAAGATCATCTTTTTTATTTTATCAAACATTTGGGCAATATAGTGTGTTTTAGTGCATTAAAATTTAAAAAAGTGTGTTTTTTCCCCAAAAAATGCGTTTGAAAAATCGCTGCGCAAATACTGTGTGAAAAAAAAAAAATGAAACACCCACCATTTTAATCTGTAGGGCATTTGCTTTAAAAAAAATATATAATGTTTGGGGGTTCAAAGTAATTTTCTTGCAAAAAAAAAATATTTTTTTATGTAATCAAAAAGTGTCAGAAAGGGCTTTGTCTTCAAGTGGTTAGAAGAGTGGGTGATGTGTGACATAAGCTTCTAAATGTTGTGCATAAAATGCCAGGACAGTTCAAACCCCCCCCAAATGACCCCATTTTGGAAAGTAGACACCCCAAGCTATTTGCTGAGAGGCATGTCGAGTCCATGGAATATTTTATATTGTGACACAAGTTGCGGGAAAGAGACAATTTTTTATTTTTTTTATTTTTTTTTGCGCAAAGTTGTCACTAAATGATATATTGCTCAAACATGCCATGGGAATATGTGAAATTACACCCCAAAATGCATTCTGTTGCTTCTCCTGAGTACGGGGATACCACATGTGTGAGACTTTTTGGGAGCCTAGCCGCGTACGGGACCCCAAAAACCAAGCACCGCCTTCAGGCTTTCTAAGGCCGTAAATTTTTGATTTCACTCTTCACTGCCTATCACAGTTTCGGAGGCCATGGAATGCACAGGTGGCAAAAACCCCCCCCAAATAACCCCATTTTGGAAAGTAGACACCCCAAGCTATTTGCTGAGAGGTATAGTGAGTATTTTGCAGACCTCACTTTTTGTCACAAAGTTTTGAAAATTGAAAAAAAAAAAAAACAAATGAGAGCTGCAAAATACTCACCATGCCTCTCAGCAAATAGCTTGGGGTGTCTACTTTCCAAAATGGTGTCATTTGGGGGGGGTTTGTGCCACCTGGGCATTCCATGGCCTCCGAAACTGTGATAGGCAGTGAGGAGTAAAATAAAAAATGTAGGCGGTGATTGGTTTTCGGGGCCCCGTACACGGCTAGGCTCCCAAAAAGTCCCACACATGTGGTATCCCCGTACTCAGGAGTAGTAGCTAAATGTATTTTGGGGTGCAATTCCACATATGCCCATGGCCTGTGTGAGCAATATATCATTTAGTGACAACTTTGTGCAAAAAAAAAAAAAAAAATTTGTCACTTTCCCGCAACTTGTGTCAAAATATAAAACATTCCATGGACTCAACATGCCTCAAAGCAAATAGCTTGGGGTGTCTACTTTCCAAAATGGGGTCATTTGGGGGGGTTTATGCCATCTGGGCATTTTATGGCCTTCAAAACTGTGATAGGTAGTGAGGAGTAAAATCAAAAATGTACGCCCTTAGAAATCCTGAAGGCAGTGATTGGTTTTCGGGGCCCCGTACGCGGCTAGGCTCCCAAAAAGTCCCACATATGTGGTATCCCCATACTCAGGAGAAGCAGCTAAATGTATTTTGGGGTGCAATTCCACATATGCCCATGGCCTGTGTGAGCAATACATCATTTAGTGACAACTTTTTGTAATTTTTTTTTTTTTTTTTGTCATTATTCAATCACTTGGGACAAAAAAAATGAATATTCAATGGGCTCAACATGCCTCTCAGCAATTTCCTTGGGGTGTCTACTTTCCAAAATGGGGTCATTTGTGGGGGTTTTGTACTGCCCTGCCATTTTAGCACCTCAAGAAACGACATAGGCAGTCATAAATTAAAGGCTGTGTAAATTCCAGAAAATGTACCCTAGTTTGTAGGCGCTATAACTTTTGCGCAAACCAATAAATATACACTTATTGACATTTTTTTTACCAAAGACATGTTGCCGAATACATTTTGGCCTAAATGTATGACTAAAATTGAGTTTATTGGATTTTTTTTAGAACAAAAAGTAGAAAATATCATTTTTTTTCAAAATTTTCGGTCTTTTTCCGTGTATAGCGCAAAAAATAAAAACGGCAGAGGTGATCAAATACCATCAAAAGAAAGCTCTATTTGTGGGAAGAAAAGGACGCAAATTTCGTTTTGGGTACAGCATTGCATGACCGCGCAATTAGCAGTTAAAGCGACGCAGTGCCGAATTGTAAAAAGTGCTCTGGTCAAGAAGGGGGTAAAACCTTCCGGGGCTGAAGTGGTTAAGAAGCGGCACTTCGGGGATGCGCGCCCACCACGTTCTCCGTGACCGCGGGTCCCGCAGATTCGATTTCTACCAGGTGCCCGTGATCGTGTCATTGAGAAGTAGAACGGGGTGATGCCTTTGTAAACAAAGCATTTCCCCGTTCTGCCTAGTGTCATGACAGAGATCACTGCTCCCTATCATCGAGAGCAGTGATCGCTGTCATGTATGTTGAAGCCCATCCCCCCACAGTTAGAATCACTCCCTAGGACACACTTAAACCCCTTCATCTCCCCTAGTGGTTAACCCCTTCACTGCCATTGTCATTTAAACAGTAATCAGTGCATTTTTATAGCACTGATCGCTGTATAAATGACAATGGTCCCAAAATAGTGTCAAAAGTGTCCAATGCGTCCGCCATAATGTCACAGCCATGATAAAAATTGCAGATCACCGCCATTACTAATAAAAAAAAATTAATAATAAAAATGCCAAAAAACTATCCCCTATTTTGTAGACGCTATAAATCAATATACGCTTATTGTAATTTTTTTTTACCAAAAATATGTAGAAGGATACATATCAGCCTTAACTGAGGAAAAAATATTTTTTTTATATATATTTTTGGGGGGTATTTATTATAGCAAAAAGTAAAAAATATTGCTTTTTTTTTTTCAAAATTGACGCACTGTTTTGCTTATAGCGCAAAAAATAAAAACCGCAGAGGCGATCAAATACCACCTAAAGAAAGATCTACTTGTAGGAAAAAAAGGACGTCAATTTTGTTTGGGTACAACGTGGCATGACCACACAATTGTCAGTTAAAGCGGCGCAGTGCCGAAACGCAAAAAGTGCTCTGGTCAGGAAGGGCGCAAATCCTTCCAGGACTGAAGTGGTTAAAGAATTGCGGTGGAATGACATCTTTACATAATATCTCCAACTTAAAAGCCAACCTCAATGCACTGTTTAATTGGGCAGCTAGGTGGCAAATAAGGTTTAATGTTGATAAATGTAAAGTTATGCACTTGGGGCCTAAGAATATGCATGCATCATACATACTAGGGGGAGTGCAACTGGGGAATCAATGGTGGAGAAGGATCTGGGTGTTCTGATAGATCATAAGCTTAACTACTTCCCGCCCGGCCTATAGCAGAATGACGGCCGGGCGGTGGTTCAGTTATCCTGATTGGGCGTCATATGATGTCCAGCATGATAACATGCTGGCGCGCACCCGCAGGGGGAACGCAGCACGGCGATCAGTGGTGCTGTGTGTCACTCTGACAAACTGCATCTCCGATCGTTGTAAGGAGCCTCTGACGGAGGCTCCTTACCACATGATCAGCTGTGACCAATCATAGCTGATCACGGCGTGAACAAGGAAGTGGCAGTAAATGGCTTTCCTCGGTTCGCGCTGACAGAGAGAGACGAGCGGCGGCTTTCCCTGTCGGAGGGGGGTCTGTGCTGATAATCAGCACATTGATTATCAGCACAGCCCCATCAGATGAGCCAACAATAATGTCAATCAGTACCCATCAGTTGCCATTCAGTGCCCCACCAGAAATGCATGTCAGTGCCCATCAAATTGCCAATCAGTGTCAATAGTGCCAATCAGTGCCCACCACAGTGCCAATCAGCACCCATCACAGTGCCAATCAGTGCCCATCAGTAAAACCTGTCAGTACCTCATCATCAGTGCTGCCCATCAGTGCCATCTATTAGTGTCATATAAGTGTCCATTAGTGGCACCTGTCAGTGCCCATCAGTTCCGCCTATCAGTGCCTATCAGTGCCGCCTGTCAGTGCCCATCAGTACCACCAATCAGTGCCCATAATTGCCCGTCAGTGCCGCCTATTAGTCCCCATCAGTGCTGCATATCAGTGCCACCTATCGGTGCCCATCAGTGCTGCATATAAGTGCCCATCAATTCTACATATCAGTGCCTCCTCATCAGTTCCCATCAGTGCCACCTTATCAGTGCCAACTCATCACTGCCCATCAGTGCTGCCTCATCAATGCCCATCAGTGCCGCATCATCAGTGCCCGTCAGTGAAGGAGAAAACAAAATTTTATAACAGAAACAAAGAAAAACTTTTTTTTTTTGCAAAAATTTCAGTCTTTTTTAGTTTGTTTAGCAAAAAATAAAAACCCCAGTGGTGATCAAATACCACCTAAAGAAAGTTATATTTGTGGGAAGAAAATGATAAATATTTAGTTTGGGTACAGTGTAGCTTGACCGTGCAATTGTCATTCAAAGTGCGATATCACTGAAAGCTGAAAATTGTCCTGGGTAGGAAGGGGGGAAAGTGCCCTGTATTGAAGTGGTTAATAATGGCATGCAATGCTAAGCTGCAATTTCCAAAGCGAGCAAAGTCCTTTTTTGTAGTAAGAGAGGTGTAGACACCAGAGAGAGAGATATCATTTTTCCTCTGTACAAATCATTAGTAAGACCTTATCTGGAATATGCAGTTCAGTTTCGGGCACCAGTTCACAAAAAGGGTATTGGGGAACTGGAGAAAGTGCAGAGAAGGGCAACCAAACTGATAAGAGGCATGGAGGAGCTCAGCTATGAGGAAAAATTAAAAGAACTGAATGCATTCTCTCTTGAGATCCCCCCTAATGAGGAGATTAGGGGGGATATGATCAACATGTACAAATACATAAGTGGTCCATATAGTGAACTTGATGTTGAGTTATTCACTTAAAGTGGGAGTCCGGCGACCAATCTTTTTTTTTTTTTTTTAGGTTATTGAGACACTTTGCTAACCCCAAAATAATACTCACAGTTTGGGTGTAATATTTCCGCCTCTGTCTGTTTTCGTACTGAAGAATAACTTAAAAAATGTGATGCTGGCTGTTTCCATCCTGCTTGTGGGCACGTGAAGCCCACAAGCATTGATTTCCTGGATGCGGTGAATGCTGTTCATTCACAGCTTGTTCACACACATGATCATTGTTTCCGCACTGAATCTTGGGAAGCCTGACACTAAGCTCCCAGGAGACAGTGCGGCGCCGTTGAAAGGCAATAAACATGCCTACTCCCATGGGAGGAGAGACAGGAAGTGCCACAATAAAGTACAATATAAAGGTAATTACAGCGATAAAAAAAAATTTTGTGCGGCATTTGAACTTCTATGCAATTAACTGAAGGGGGTAAGATTAAGTTAAAAATTTAGGTGGAACCCTGCTTTAAAGATCATCACAGAGGACAAGTGGGCACACTTTACATCTGGAGCAAAAGAAATTTAATCTCCAAATATAGAAATGCTTCTTCACAGTAAGAGCTGTGAAAATGTGGAATAGACTCCCTTTAAGAGGTGGTTCTGGTCAGCTCAGTAGATTGCATTAAAAAAGCCCTGGATTCCTTCCTAAATGTACATAATATAACTGGATACTAATATTTATAGGTAAAGTTGATCCAGGGAATATGTGCTTGACTCTTAGGGGGATCAGGAGGGAAATTTTTTTCCCCATGCTGGAGCAAATTGGATCATGCTTTGCTGGGTTTATTTTTTGCCTTCCTTTTGATCAACTGTGGGTATAATTATGATTGTGTATATAGGATTGTAAAAAAAAAAAAAAGAAGAAAAATCCCTTTTATTATTATTATTATTATACACGATTTATATAGCGCCAACAGTTTCTGCAGCGCTTTACAATGTAGAGGGGGGACAGCACAATTACAACACAGTTCAATACAGAAGGGACAGGAGGGCCCTGCTCATAGAGCTTACATTCTAAAGGGAGGGGGGAGGTGGTACAAAAGGTAATAGCTGTAGGAAATGATTGATAGGGGTGGCTCGGGTACAGTTCTTAGGTGGAGGTGGGATAGGCTTCCCTGAATAAATTAGTTTTCAGGGATCTTCTAAAGGTGGACAGGGCAGGGGGTGATCGGACATACCGAGGCAGGGAGTTCCAGAGGATGGGAGAGGCTCTAGTGAAGTCCTATAGGCGAGCGAGGGAGGAGGTAACAAGGGTGCTAGACAGCAGGAGGTCTTGGGAATAGTGGAGGGGGTGATTTCGGCAATATTTGCAGATGAGGTAGCTGGGGGCGATGTTGTGGATGGCCTTGTATGTTGTGGTTAGTATTTTGAATTTTACACGGTGGGGTAGGGGAAGCCAGTGAAGGGATTGGCAGAGAGGAGCAGCAGTCACGGATCAGTTAGTGAGGTGTATGAGTCTAGCAGCAGCATTCATAATAGCCTGAAGGGGGGATGGTAAAGTCATGGGGGGGTGGCGGCAAGGAAGAAATATAACAAGCTCAGTTTTAGAAAGATTGAGTTTGAGAAAGTGGTGTGACATCCATACCGATGTAATTTTATTGATTGAACTAGATGGACTTTTTTCTGGTTCAATATTTTTTTATTGTATACAGTATATGTAAAAAAAAACCGCAGTAATACAAAGTAAGCACCTAGTCCGCCCATGCAGGGGCTACGACTGGTGACAAAAGAATCATAGAGACTTTTTATTCAACCAAACTAACTATGTAATTATGCATGTAACATATGAGCATGTATGAGCAGTTAAAATTACAAATTCTGTTTTAAAGCGGAGGTCCACCCAAAAGTGGAACTTCCGCTCATTGTACTCCCCCCCTCCGATGCCACATTTGGCACCTTTCGGGGGGGGGGGGGTTACCTGTCTTTCACAGGTCTCCTGTTCACACCTCCGGGAGCCTCAGCTGCGGGTCACCGCCTGGGCTCCCTCCTCCTCCCCCGGCCACTGGGCCAGTAGGGTTCCCGGCGTGCAGCTGTAAGGCTTCACCTTACTCGCAATGGAGGCAGAATGCACCCGACAGCTGATGGAAACATCAGCTGTGGTGCCGACATCGCTGGACTCCAGGACAGGTAAGTGTCCGATTATTAAAAGTCAGCAACTACAGTATGGGCAGCTGCAGGCTTTTAAATTTTGCAGCAGTGGGCAGACCTCCGCTTTATGGAACAAAATATATATATATATATATATATATATATATATATATATATATAAATAGTTCAAGGGTCAATTTATCATATCTATGTTAATAATAAGTAAAAAAATTGGAACTACTTACTATCTTGTGTGATTTTCCTAGAAGTGGAGAATGATGAAGACTTAGCAATCCCTCTCATATGTTTATTTTTTATGTAAAAAAAGGAGAGAAAACTTAGTATTGTAAATCACTGTGTCACTTAGCTTTTTAAAATGGTTCTGCTATGACTGTCTTCTTTTATTAATTGGTGTATCCGGGAAAGGGTGCCAAGGGGGTGATTGTGTGTGCTTTTTCATCCCCCCAAAATTCTGCCAGTGACCCTAACAATTTAGCAGATCAAAGCACCCTTATTTTATTGTGGATTCTCAGATCTCCTGGAGTCCTCTATTTAATGGTGCTGAACAGTCTCCTGCATTTCCATGGTACAGATCAGTTCAACCTGTGAACATAGGCGTGCGCACAGGGTGTGCCAGGTGTGCCTGGGCACACCCTAATCACCTTGTGTGGTGCATATTCCCCCCTGTTTAGACCACTGATATTTCATCCCCCCGAAAAAGTTACAAAATAAAATAATTTATTTAAAAATAAAATAAAACTTATGACACTGTCCACTGCCCTACTGACACCATCAGTACATATATACATGCATATGTATTTCAGCTTTGGGGTGCACACCCTAATGCAAGAGGCTGCGCATACCTATACCTGTGAATATTATGGAAACGCATGATGTTGCTCCAGGGCGGGCAGCATCCAATGCTGCTCCTATCACTCAGAAGAGGACAGAAGTCTGCAACTAGTCAGATCTTCTTTACCTTCCACCTTCTGTGATACTGCTATTGCTTTATTAAAGGCTACGTTCACTTTTTTTTTCCTAAAATACAGCTCCCCTATGTGCCAATATACCATTAATGTACCTCAGTTGCAGAAAAATAAAAGCTTTCTTAGATTTTGAGAACAAGGCCTTACCTTACCTTAGCCCTTGCTATATTTCTTAGACAGCTGCATCAGTTGCTGGTATGTAGATTTGGGACCGCGAAACCAGTAAGGCTGGCCCCTACACCTATAGATTATCTGCAGATTTTCTATGGTTAGATGGAAAAAGTGGGAGATTCCTCCATCCACACAGTTTAGCGAACATGGAGAGATCTGTTGCACATTTTCTATCTAACCATAGAAAATCTGCAGATAATCTATAGGTGTATGGCCAGCTTTAGACACAGGAAGGAGTTTACCAGCTGACCTCATTAGCACACACCCTTTATCCATCAACTATGTTTGCACAGCATCCCCAGAATCTCTCCACAAATGCATTTCCCCCAGTGTCTCTGCAGATGGGCTCAGGCTGCATGCTGCACTTTACTGTTGGTGCTATATAAATCCTGTATAATAATAATAATAATAATAATAATATAACAAACTCCCTGGGGCTGCATGCAGCTCACCAGAAACCCTTAATGTAATGCAAGGGCCTGCCTGATTGGATACAGAGTGATTGGATAGACAGTGTGTCCTCCTATTACAGTATATAGTTTTGGTAAATCTAAAGGAGATTGTACAAGCAGATTGTATAGTGTATGGCCACATTTATACACCTAAAATTACCTAGTTGCGCTTTCAGTGTCATTCTGATGACACTCCCAGGGTGGAGTGAAATGCATTAGGTACGGGGACTTCCAGTGACATAATTTCTTGGATTTTGGAATGCAAACCGTGGATTGCACAGCGTTTTATTTGCTTGTTATGAAAGACCAACATGTGAGTGGATATTACTTTATAATAAAGCCTTTTTAAACAATATCACGCCATGTATGCCCTATTTCTTATCCTACGAGTACGTCTAACTATTGGGGACATGTGGAAGAGGATAAAGACACATCTATAAATTATATATTCACCAGTACAGGCGGTCTTTACATGGATAGCTGGTGAGTGAGGGCACAGGAGGAAGGGGAGCACAGCACTTTTATCACCTTTGTCATATATTTCTGCATGGATTGCACTTTTTAAAGAACTTTTCCTGCACGGATGGCACTTTAACCACTTGCAGAATCACAGCACTATATGAACTTTTATTGTTATGCTTTGTCATTTGTTATAGCAGACATTGTTGATTTTATGGTAGATATTGTAGACTATTTTTTATGATTCTATATATTTTACTGAACACAGACAGTGCAGGAACTTTCCATATTAAATGTTAAAGGCACACCAAACACAGAAGCAAACACACATTTTGCCACATAAAAAAAACTGGTGACAAACGTAGAAATATTCACAGTAAAAAACTTACAACACGCACCACACCAATATTAGCTACTTTGCCACGTGTAACACAGCCCATTGAAATCAATGGGCTGCCCTATGTATGTTACTGGAAAAACAACCCAAAAAACATGCGCTCCCACTACTCTAGTTGTAAATGGGGCCTAAAAATTAAATTGTTGCGTTTACACAAGAACGATAAGGCTCCATTCACATCTGTGTGTTTCCAAGCGCATGGCAAACTGCACAGGAAATGCATGCTTTGCCATGTGTTTCAGAAACACTGCAAATGTGCATCATGTTTGTGTTGTCATTACATGTTAAAGGCTCCCCAAGTGCAGCAAATGCACCAAAAACTGCGATAACGCACCATGCCCCACTCCAAAAAAAGTTCTGGAGCTTCTCTGGGAGATTGTCGTGTGTGACGAGTAAAAACGCTCCAAAACACCCAAAGAAACGCATGCAGGAATGTGAGATGTGAACGAGGCCTGTACAATTCCCTTTAGATTTACTAGAACTATGGAATTGGAGGACCCACCTGACCAATCCATTAAATTTGTATGAAACTTGGCAGGCCTTTGTACTACATGGCTGATTGGAGATTGTACAATCAGATTGCATAGAAAGTGGGTGGAAGGTGGTATTGTAATGAGGGAGGTGTGGTCCTGAGTGGTGAACACACCCTATCACGTCCTCTTCTATGATGCAACAAAGAAGTGAAGGCTTCTGGAAGATGACCTACAGGAAGTGAATGCTGAGAGATGATCTACAGGAAGTGATGGAATCTGAAAATCATTTTAAAAATTCAAATAAGCTGACAAGATTTTAAACCTCCTGTGGATAATGGGGTTGCCACCTCATCCCTTTAAACCTGAACACATATTAATTACACAGGTTCTGTAGCTGATTAAGGTGGTAATTAAACTCACTTGTTTTGGTTTTTTTTTTTAAAGCCCATGGCATGTGAAACACACTCAAAAACTTCACCCGGTGCCCAAAAAATGTGCACACACATAAAGAGTGAAACACAAAAACATGCAACGGTTGTACACAAGCCCTCTAAAATCAGAGGGCCTTTCCCTGATCCCCCAGGCGTGAGGCTCCAGATGGGGACTGGGGTACTTTACACTTGGTCCATCTGGCCGAAATCAGACAGTCCCCTTTCTCTGGAGGGTCTGTCAAAACAGACCCACCCAAGTACTTGGTGGGGCTCCCCCGAAGGGGGTCCCCATGAGAGAGGGTGAACCAAGCCAGAAGGCCATGTCCACCCCCTCCCAAGACTTTCAGGGCAGGCCCGAGGACCTACACCCTACTAGTCACACGTGCAAAAACATAAAAATACAAAAAGTGACAAACATGGGTTTAAATAAAAAGAAAGTGGGGAAGAAGGAAGTGGAGAGGAGAGTAAAAAGTGGTCATTGTGTAAAACAATGACCAGGCCCTCCGGCCAGGAATAAAAAATTCCTCTGGTTCCAGCCCAGGAGGCAGGTGAGAAAAAAGCGTGTGGTATGGTGCAGTGACCATGGTGCCATAAATCAGAGTGACCCTCACAGTGACTGTACGGCGCCTCTGGACTGCCACTCCAGGGGCACATACACCAAAGGCTTTCTTTCCAACCCTGGCCCACAGCCAGACTGATGCAGCCCCCACCCCTACCAGAAAGGCCTGAAGCTCTGAGAGCTTAGGGATAGCCCCTACTCATAGGCTCAGCCACCACTCCCATCACTCCTGCCTAATTATATCTGGAAAATACTAACCGCTCCCCCCCGGTGCTAAAGGGGAGCCAGTGTTCTTTCCCAAAAAACTGCCAGGAAAAGAGGCCACACAGATCTAGGCCAGAAGGCCAGGGACCCAACCCTTCGGCCAAGATACAGTGCAGAACCCATCCTCACCAGGAGCACCCTTCCAGGCGGCTCAGACTCGACCATTGATTGGCCCCCAGTATCTGTCGGGTGGCCTGATTTAGTCCCTACTGAAACCTCCCTTCCAGGTGCAATTACATGATCGGATTTGCATAGCTCTCCCCATTGGGAGTAGCACAGCGCCTCCTCTGGCAACTGATAAGAACAGATACTACACTTGGTCTTAGCCAAAAGGCTAAGGTGCCTTATCTGCATTTAACTAGCCTCAGAACCTGTGTAATTCATATGTGTTCGAGTTTAAAGGGATGAGGTGGCAACTCTAGTGGATAAGGTATGTGAGAGAGAAGCGCATTGGGATGGCTGGGCCAGAAATGGCATTGGAAAGTGTTTGTATTTATTATGAAAAGTGAAATTCTGCCCAAAAAGCTGAACTTATCCTTTAAGCATAAGGTAAGACATTGATGTAAAGGGAATCTGAAGACTCTAATATGAGGGGGACTTTGAGGACACTGATGTGAGGGGAGCTCTGAGGGGACTGATGTGAAGAGGACTCTGTGGACACTGATGTGACGGGGGCTCTGAGAATACTGATGTGAGGGGGGCTTTGAGAAGACAAGTGTGAGGGGGGCTCTGAGGAAACTGATGTGAGGGGGGCTCTGAGAATACTGATGTGAGGGGGCTTTGAGAAGACAAATGTGAGGGGGGCTCTGAGGACACTGATGTGAGGGGGGCTCTGAGAATACTGATGTGAGGGGGGCTTTGAGAAGACAAATGTGATGGGGGCTCTGAGGAAACTGATGTGAGGGGGGCTCTGAGGAAACTGATGTGAGGGGGGCTCTGAGGAAACTGATGTGAGGGGGGCTCTGAGGAAACTGATGTGAGGGGGGGCTCTGAGGACACAGATGTGAGGGGGGCTAAGAGGACACTAATGTGAGGAGGGCTCTGTGGAGACTGATGTGAGAGGGACATATTAGGTCATTGATGTCACAAGCATTCTTGCCCCTTTCTGTACATGCAGGGAGAGGAATACCATGACTGCAGCTGATTGGGCTGGAGGGGATGAGATTATGTCACAGCTTCCCACGGGTTCTGCTGAACTGGAGTCCAACAGAATTGTAACAAAACCTAACTCATGCCTAACTGAAATTAACACTTCACCTCTGTGAAAAGGCTCTACTCCTTATATATAAATTTTTTTTTGTTTGCATGATTGAAGCCTAACCTTATTTAATAAGCTATGTGAACATTCACTTTATGAAGTAAACATTTGCTCAAAGTGAAAATCCCTTAATAGATCAACCCCATAATGTAGTAAATGTATGTATTTCTAGCCTTTCCATTTTAAGAAGTGTGCTAATTATCAGGGAGAGATGTTTATTTTCATGGTTTTATGGTTGATGTCTCTGTTTTTCATTTTCCATGTGCAATTTTTATTGCACCCATAAACCTTTTTATAGCTCACCACATGTGTTAAAATTTGATTATGTGATCTCCCTTAGATCTACCAATGCTATGTAGAGCAAGGGCCAGCCTGACTGGATGTAGATTGAATAGATAGTTTAGGTAGGTGATAGTATAGAAATCGTAAAGTCAGATTGTAAAATATTTTGTAACCAGTAGAAAGTGATACTTAAAGCGGTAGTAAACCCTGCTTGGTCATTTTTATCTACAGGTAAGTCTATAATAAAGCTTCCCTGTAGGTAAACTTAATATCTCCTAAACTTGCACCATTTAGGAGATATTCACCCTAGATGCAGCCAGTTATGTCAACGGTGCATGCTCTCTGAAGGTCCAACATACCTTGCCTTGTGCCAGAACTAAGGGGTCATCCTGCATGCGCGGGAGTGACGTCATCACGGCTCCGACCAGTCACATAGCCAGAGCGCGCAAACTCGGAAGAAAAAACCCGGAGGAACATGTCAGCCCTCTCAGCAGTGACAGTACAGCGCTGGAGGGCTTAGTTCCAAGGTGAGTATTTCAAAATGTGCTAGTATGCAATGAATACTAGCATATTATGCCATTGCCTTGTTGGTGTTTTTTTTTTTTTTTTCTTTCACAAGCCGCACAGCTGCAGTTTACAACCACTTTAAAGTGGTTGTAAAAGATCCCCATATAAAATAACCCATTCAGTTTAAAATAGAAATGAAAAGCAAAACATTTGTACATAGCTTAAAAAAAGCATTAGAAATACCTTTTTCTCAGCTGCATAAGAGCTGGGGGGAAGAGAATCAGCAGGTCACTGAATCAGTGAATGGCTGTGCAGGAGGGGCGTGTCTGGACCAGTCTGATCATTGGAGGAGAGTAGGCTGAGTTCCCAGCACAGCTAGAGAACTGACCATGGTGTGTTCTCCTGGCTAGTGTGGTCATTCCTTAATAGGAAAGCAGAGGGACTGGCAAATACACCAGGGATTTCACACAAAGAAAGCAATACAAAGAGAACAGGATACTTTTTCTAACAAGTACATAGTACAGCAGGCATATATCAGGAACATGAAATGTTAGGGTAACAAATGCTTTAACCCTTTCCCACCCCCGCCTCCCAGGCCTTTAAGGACTTTTAGATGCCGGGAGGCAGAGGCGGGTATTCAGGTCATATAACCGTTGTGATTGGCTGTCACGATCGGACAGCTCCCGATCGCAAGTACATACGCATCAGGAGCTTTCTGGTCCCAACCGGTGACTGTGCTGGAAGCGCGCAGGGTGTGCGCTCTCTGCACAGATTTGTGTTTACATAGGGACGCATATATGCATACGGCCAGTGGTAAAAGGTTAATTACTGCATTCATATATGAGCGTTTACGTAGACAATATACTGTATGTTAAAGCGTAACTAAACCCTCCTATTCTTTACAGATAAGGAAGCTGTCATCTTAACCTCTGATCTACAGTTGTCATGGTGCTGCACTGTTATATAGTGATACTGTGATGCACTAACTAGCTGTGCAATGTTAATATATATTTTTTGTTTCCATACATTTTATTGTCCATGGGAACATGGTATTCCTGCTGAATTATGCTCCTCCTTAGCATGTTTCACCCCCAGTTGGACCTAATTAAGCATTAGAGGAGGACCAGTGTTTTGCAGGTGTATCATGTGTCATGGATAATACTGTTTAAAAAAAACATTAGTGATGTGGTGTGTGACAAGTTGGTATGTTGCTGGATGTTTGCAGGGGAGATGGATCCAGATTCTTCCAGCACTCTTGGTTGGTAAATAAAAGCAATATTCTACCTAAAATAAAATCACTACTTGGTGCATTTAAAGTTTAAGGCTCCGTTCACATCTAGGCATTCCTGATAGCGGGTGGAATCACTGCGATTCTGTCCGCGATCCCGAATTGCTACAAATCACGGAACGCACTTGCGATCCTTATCACTTCCAATGGCACCCCGATCATGGCACGATTTTGCCACGATTTTGCCGCGATTGTCGCCCGACGAATCACGGTAAAACCATGCAAACAGAATCGCGGGTCGCCTGTCACCCAAAAGAAATTCTGGCACTTCTTTTGGTCGTCAAACAACCTGCAATTCTGTTTGCGTGATTTTATAGCTATTCGTCAGGCGACAATCGCAGCAAAAATGCCCAGCGATTGGGGGGCCATTTGAAGAGATGGGGATCACAAGCACGTCCCGCAATTTGTGGCGATATGGGATCGCAGGCAGAATCGCAGAGATTCCGCCTGCGATCCGTGATGCCTAGATGTGAATAGAGCCATATGGATGAGGCATGCAATGAAAGTAAATTGTTCACATTTTTTCAAATATTATAAATATGGTCCCAATTAGACCTAAAAGAAAGTGATACTGTATGACAGCATATGTTTACTGCATTGTCTTTTAGGGGGCATCAGTTGTTTCAAAACCAATCAGGAAACCTTCTTTTTAGAGAAATCATGACCAAATTACCGGCAAGGAAACAATATTATTCAATGAGATATGTGCTTCACTTAAGATCAAATACATTCATTTATATTGCTAAATGTTAATGTGAAGGAAATTGGATTTCTTTAATCAGTACATTTTTAAACAAATTATATTAAAACCAAAAAAACATTCTCAATCTAATTATGAATCTCTCTACATTTATCTTACCGAACCATTCTGAGTAAAGTTCTTTTTAACTAGGTTTATTACAAGTGTAAATATGCATTATAGTGCCTGTAATAACATTTATTGCTCTGGAGACACAGTGTCTTAAACTAATATTATACACCACCCAGAGCTGGAAATAAAACTGACACCAAAATAAGAGCATGAAAGAAAATGCTAAATTGAGAATGTACAACTTACGTTTTATATAAAACTATTCATTTGGATACTTTGAAAGCAATGCAAGCATTAGATATCATTTTATTTTGTTTGCAAGAACATGTTTTCATTAAGCTACACAGCAAATAATACATGTTCTTTATCTTCCAACCAGGGACACAGGAATATAGTAATGATTAAACATTCTGGTTATACTGCCGCCTTCAGGGGATTGGGACAGTAGCAAACAAAAAAAAAATCTGTCAGTTGTTTGCCCCTATGTTGTATGGCTTTTTCATGGATGAGTTGATGCCTATATATAATTAGATCATGCAAGTTCATAGTTTTAACTTTTGAATAAAAGCTACTTCACTATTGTGAGTTTATTTTCTCTGGATGTGGAGTCTCCTTTGCAAGATCTCATCTTCTAAGGCACCATGCACACTGGGCTTAAAAAAAAACACCAATTCCATTGGCAGAGAAGTAATGCTCATAAAGAGCGTGTTTGTACACAGTTTAGGCAAGTTTAGGAGAGTTGGAGCAGTTATCCTGTGTGGGGATCTCTGGGGAGTGGTGTTCGACCTTTCATGTTTGGAGGACAAAATCTTCATCCAATACAGATTTAATACCTCATAGACATTCAGAGACTGCCTCCTACTTGATCCACAGATGTCAACACTATAAACCTTCTGTTGAAGGCATTGACACTTTTACCAGTGAGTTGTTGTGAACAAACCATGTGACATATCAAAGCTCTTCAGCAATTTTTCCTCTTAGTTTGGAGGCTTCAATTTTGAGCTTCCCACAGCTTAAGACTTAATTTTGCTACTTGGTGTTTGGTCTTGCAAGGCTCATGTACTGTACTATTTACTGGTTTCTGCATAGGGTGGGATTCATTCTTCTTCCCTTTCCTTCATCCTAGAAATGTTTTTCTGACTTGATGTATCCATTTTCCTATGTTTGAGTCTGGTTTTATGGAACAGATAGCTTTCCTAAGTTGTAGGGGGATCTCTATGTGGGTCAGTATTTTTATTCTGACTTCTATTGAGTGTGCAATGCCCTAATTTCTGGAAGAAAATGAGCACTTCACCTGTTACTGACTGGTGTCTGCTTCCTTATGCTGGACAGGGTTGGTAGTGTTTTTATTGTCAGCACTTTTTCCATCCAGGACTTACTTCCAGATCCCTGCATCTGCTTTTCATCACCCTAAAAAGAGTTCCAATGATAAGTAAAACCTTTTTTCCTCCTCGCAAGGAAATATCCATCTTTTTTAGGATGCTCATACACTGAACGAAATTCAGCTGGTTCAGTAGAGACTGGCTGCATTTCAATTAGTGTGTGACCATCTCTGCTTGACAGAAATCAATCATTTGATCAACTTCTTTGAAGGCACATGTTGAAAATGTTCCTCAATCAGAAGCTCCAGTGGGTGCCACTGTCAGAATACAGTGGGGTTGATTTACTAAAGGCAAATCAACTGTGTACTTTGCAAAGTGCAGTTGCACTCTGCAAGAGCTTTGTAAATAAACGGAAGCTCTGCTAACTTCCACCATCCAATCATGTGCAAGCAAAAAGGCATTTTTTTATTTGCCTTGCACATGATTGGGTATTCTTGGCAAAGTGAAATTTTACCTCATTTACTAAGCTCTGGAGCAAATGCACTTGCAGAGTCTATTTGCCTTTAGTAAATCAACCCCAAAGTCCTAGCTGGGGGGATTCCTCCATCCACCTTGTTTGTGTAGATGGAGGAATCTGTTAACTTTTTCCGTCCAGCCCACTCAAACACAACATTTTTATTCACTTTCAGTCCTGGAAACAGTCATCACTAGGTCAACTAAAAAGGGGTGAATAACCCAAGCTGGGACAAAGAGCATAATAAAATGTAACAGGGTTGATAATCCCTCATCACTGTACCCAAAACACCCTATTTCTAAATGTTTTTTTTCCTACTCTCCATATTCTCTTTATTCATATTTCCACAATATAAATATAACCAAGAAACACGTTTAGTGGCAGTTTTTAGACTTCTTGTTATTGTCAACCAGGGAACCAATTAGGGAAAAAGATAATCAGAAAACCCTTAAAAATATTTAGGTTCTCCTATGCATCATAGCAGTGAATGGCAAGTAAGTACTTGTTTGTAAGATTCTCAAGCCAAACTAATCTAAACTGGAGTGATGGAAAGATTTCAAAATTGCCAGTATTTTGGCTTTTTTAATTATGCTTTTTGTGACTCTCCTGGTAGAAAATTTACATTTTTTTTTTATAAAAGCCTCTTTCATCCAGGGGTTTTATAAAACACAGTAAATGTTTGCTGAACATACATCCGTCTATATTTTACAGCATTTGTCTATTATCTTTAAAGGGTTCACTATAAGGGTAATGTGGTGGGTGGCTAATGGGTGAATTTTGTTTGGGTTGTAAATGCGAGATGTGATTCCTGTTAGTAATTGGAATCTCTGTATTATGTTGTATGTTGATGGCTAAATCCTCTTTGAAAATCATAGGTGAATAGGGCAAATCCTTTAAAAACAAAAGTCGAATGCTGTAAAATACTGATGGATGAATGACCAGCAAACATTCGCTGCGTGAATCACACAGCACATCTTTTATACATATTACAAGTTTATTTTATTTAGTGCCAGTATATGAGTAAAACAATGTTAAGGAAACATTCTCATGGTCACAACTATTACACTATTGCAAGGAGCTGCTAATAACTTTCCTTAACACCATTCTCTTATTGTCCTTAACCACAAGATGTGTCCAGAGACAATAAATAGCTTATTCTGTACTTTAAAAGTTTTAGATACTTATTCTGTACTAGATATATCAGAAGTTGTTTTGAATCTGAGTTTGATGGAATTAATGACTATTCCTGGAAATGTGATTATTACTAATCCATCAGCTCTTTTAGCTAATGCAGTATCCATGGCAGCAGAGTCATCATTCTTATTGCTACAGCTACACAAACTATATTTTTGTTGTTAATTAAAGTTCCTATCCACTAATCCTAGGAACTGCATACAGTACCATCAGAATGAGTTTGAGTTGAAGTGCATTTTCACTTTTACAGTCAAATATGAGAAACCCCCTCTATATGTTTGTTATGCGTTCCTATTCTTACAGCATAAATAATAATAATAATAATGAGAAGAAGAAAATATAAATTTTTGCTGTTTTTTTTTTTTAACTTGTAAACTAGATGAGCAGGACTGCCTATCCCAACAAAGGATCACAGATTTCTAGGCCTGGCTGCTTCATTGTATAATATTGGACTTAAAAAATGTGTCCCTCACTATTGTTCCTTATCTGTGCAAAAGTATTCAAAGCAACAGAAGCTGTCTATGTGCATAATCCTGCTCGAAACAGCAAAAATTTAATTTTCTTCTTTTCATTATTATTATTATGATGTTTCCTTAAGATTGTTTTAATCATGATGAGTGCCCATCTTCAGCCTCACTATTGCCCATTAATGCAGCCTGATCAGTGGTCATCTGCAGCCTCGCCATTGCCCATTAATGCAGCCTAATACGTGCAAATATGCAGCCTCACCATTGCCCATTAATGCAGCCTGATCAGTGCTGAATTACACAGAGGGATCTCCTGTGTACTCGGCATTCACAGTCACACACAGTCCCTCCTACTGGAATGGCTCCAATGATAGACAGAACACCGGTCCAATGCTGGGAGTCAGGACATGTGGCGTCTATCCTAGGAGCTGTCCAGAAGGCGGAACTGTGCATGACTGCGAGCGCCGAGTACACAGGAGATCCCGGCTCTGTGTAATCCAGTGGCGCTCTCCCCCTCTGAAGCATCCAGGTAAAATATTGGCATATAACACGCACACAAGATTTGCCCCCTATTCTCAAGGGGAAAAAGTGCGTTTAATACATCGATAAGTACGGATTACCCTGCTTAGCTTTGTATCATCAGCAAACACTGAGATTGAACTATTTATTCCAACCTCTAAAACATTTATGAACAAGTTGTAAAGAATTGGTCCCAGGACAGAAAGAGCAGAGTCTTGGAGTACCCTGCTTACAACTCCAGACCATTCATAACACATGCCATTTATCACCACCCTCTGGACATGCTCTTGTAACCAATTTAGCTATCGTCGATGCCAACTGACCTCAATTTGTATATTAAGCGTTTATGGGGTGCTGTATCAAAATGCTTTAGCAAAATCCAGATACACCACATCCAAAGGCCTTCTTTTATCCAGAGTGCAGCTCACTACCTCATAGACTGTTAACTTAACAGGTTAGTCTGGCAAGAACATTTTTTCATAAATCCATGCTGGTTACTACTAATGATACTATTTTCATCAGCAAATCCTCGGATATGGTCTCTTTTCATCGCCTCCAATAGTTTACCTACCATTGATGTTAGGTGGCTGACTGGTTTATAGTTTCTAGGTATATATCTCAACCCTTTTTTGAATATTGGTACCACATTGACTTTATGCCAACCAGCTGGTACCATTCTAGTCAGTAAATAGTCAGTCCTTAAAGATTAGGAATAACGGCCTGGCTATAACATGACTAAGTTCTTTGAGTACTCTCAGGTGTAAGCCATCTGGTCCTTGGAATTTTTTAACATTCAGTTTTTCAAGTTGTTTTTGAATATTGTCTTCTGTTAGTCACAAGGGTGCATTCTGTGTGTGGTACTAAAAATACAGTAAAAACCGAGTGGGAGAATGTATTTAACCACTTGCCAACCGCCTCACGCCTATATACGTGAGCAGAATGGCACGGGCAGGCAAAATCACGTACCTGGTACGTGATTGCCTTCCCGCGGGCGGGGGGTCCAATCGAACCCCCCCCGGTGCCAGCGGCGGTCGGTATTTGTCTGGGAGAGATCAGAGATGAGGGGGAGGCCATCCAATCGTGGCCCACCCCTGGCGATCGCTCCCAGCCAATGAGAAACATCCCCTGCCTCTGTATAGTACACAGAGGCAGAGGATGTGATGTCATCTCTCCTTGGCTCGGCAGTTTCCGTTCCGGCGCCGAGGAGAGAAGACATCTGAGTAAGTGTAAAACACACACACAGTAGAACATGCCAGGCATACATTACACCCCCGATCCCCCCCAATCGCCCCCCAATCAACCCTCCCCCCTCCCTGTCACACTGACACCAAGCAGATTTTTTTTTTTTTCCTGATTACTGCATGGTGTCAGTTTGTGACAGTTAGAAGTGGTAGGGCAGTTAGGTTTAGCCCCCTGTAGGTCTAGGGTACCCCTCTAACCCCCCCTAATAAAGTTTTAACACCTTGATCACCCCCCCCGTCACCAGTGTCGCTAAGCGATCATTTTTCTGATCGCTGTATTAGTGTCACTGGTTCCGCTAGTTAGGGACGTAAATATTTAGGTTCGCCGTCAGCCCAAAAACCTGGTCAGGGCCTATTACAACATACAAGTATGTATGTTGTAATAGGCCCTGACCAGGTTTTTGGGCTGGAGCACCCCTCCCCCTCCTCATTACCTCCTATTTAGTGGCCACCAGTGATTAGGATGTATCCCTTTCAGTTCTCCCACATAGAGGAGTTCAGCTCCCATGGTTGAGACAGAGGATCTTCCATTCTATTACTAGTGTAGGACCCACTAATTCGGGGTACTTTGTTGCAGTAAGTGGGCTTAGCACTATATGACCATATAGTGTGACCAAACCCCCGTATTTTTTGAATATGTTCAGGTGTTCAGGTGTTTTTAACTAGCCCTGCAGGAAATGTCATTCTTGTATGTGTGCGCTGTAAAATATTTTGTAATATTTGGTATCCATGTACTCGGCCTAAGATCATCTTTTTTATTCCATCAAACATTTGGGCAATATAGTGTGTTTTAGTGCATTAAAATTTAAAAAAGTGTGTTTTTTCCACAAAAAATGCGTTTGAAAAATCGCTGCGCAAATACTGTGTGAAAAAAAAAAAAATGAAACACCCACCATTTTAATCTGTAGCGCATTTGCTTTAAAAAAATATATAATGTTTGGGGGTTCAAAGTAATTTTCTTGCAAAAAAAAATAATTTTTTCATGTAATCAAAAAGTGTCAGAAAGGGCTTTGTCTTCAAGTGGTTAGAAGAGTGGGTGATGTGTGACATAAGCTTCTAAATGTTGTGCATAAAATGCCAAGTTCAAAACCCCCCAAATGACCCCATTTTGGAGAGTAGACACCCCAAGCTATTTGCTGAGAGGCATGTCGAGTCCATGGAATATTTTATATTGTGACACAAGTTGCGGAAAAGAGACACATTTTTTTTTTTTTTTTTTTTGCACAAAGTTGTCACTAAATGATATATTGCTCAAACATGCCATGGGGATATGTGAAATTACACCCCAAAATAAATTCTGTTGCTTCTCCTGAGTACGGGGATACCACATGTGTGGGACTTTTTGGGAGCCTAGCACGGGACCCCGAAAACCAAGCACCGCCTTCAGGATTTCTAACGGCGTAAATTTTTGATTTCACTCTTCACTGCCTATCACAGTTTCGGAGGCCATGGAATGCCCAGGTGGCACAAACCCCCCAAATGACCCCATTTTGGAAAGTAGACACCCCAAGCTATTTGCTGAGAGGTATAGTGAGTATTTTGCAGACCTCACTTTTTGTCACAAAGTTTTGAAAATTGAAAAAAGAAAAAAAAAAAAATTTTTCTGGTCTTTCTTCAATTTCAAAAACAAATGAGAGCTGCAAAATACTCATACCTCTCAGCAAATAGCTTGGGGTGTCTACTTTCCAAAATGGGGTCATTTGGGGGGGTTTTGTGCCATCTGGGCATTTTATGGCCTTCAAAACTGTGATAGGTAGTGAGGAGTGAAATCAAAAATTTATGCCCTTAGAAATCCTGAAGGCGGTGATTGGTTTTCGGGGCCCCGTACGCAGCTAGGCTCCCAAAAAGTCCCACACATGTGGTATCCCCGTACTCAGGAGAAGCAGCTGAATGTATTTTGGGGTGCAATTCCACATATGCCCATGGCCTGTGTGAGCAATATATCATTTAGTGACAACTTTTTGTAAATTCTTTTTTTTTTTGTCATTATTCAATCACTTGGGACAAAAAAAATAAATATTCAATGGGCTCAACATGCCTCTCAGCAATTTCCTTGGGGTGTCTACTTTCCAAAATGGGGTCATTTGGGGGGGGGGTTTGTACTGCCCTGCCATTTTAGCACCTCAAGAGATGACATAGGCAGTCATAAACTAAAAGCTGTGCAAATTTCAGAAAATGTACCCTAGTTTGTAGACGCTATAACTTTTGCGCAAACCAATAAATATACGCTTATTGACTTTTTTTTACCAAAGACATGTGGCCGAATACATTTTGGCCTAAATGTATGACTAAAATTGAGTTTATTGGATT
Organism: Aquarana catesbeiana; assembly: GCF_042186555.1. Taxonomy (NCBI): domain Eukaryota; kingdom Metazoa; phylum Chordata; class Amphibia; order Anura; family Ranidae; genus Aquarana; species Aquarana catesbeiana. Next base: position 537,631,149 of record NC_133328.1, on the reverse strand, counting down.
TTTTTTATAACAAAAAGTAGAAAATATCATTTTTTTTCAAAATTTTCCGTCTTTTTCCGTTTATAGCGCAAAAAATAAAAATGGCAGAGGTGATCAAATACCATCAAAAGAAAGCTCTATTTGTGGGAAGAAAAGGGCGCAAATTTCGTTTGGGTACAGCATTGCATGACCGCGCAATTAGCAGTTAAAACGACGCAGTGCCAAATTGTAAAAAGTGCTCTGGTCAGGAAGGGGGTAAATCCTTCCGGGGCTGAAGTGGTTAACAGAATTACCTTCTCCCTGTCACTTGTAACCGTCTTCTCCTGACTATTTTTTATTGGGCCCTATATGTATCACCTTCTTACTATTAATATACAACCCCTGGCAAAAATTATGGAATCACCAGTCCCTGAGGATGTTCCTTCAGTTGTTTATTGTAGAAAAAAAGCAGATAACAGACATGGCCAAAAACTAAAGGCATTTCAAATGGCAACTTTCTGGCTTTAAGAAAGACTAAAAGAAACCAAGAAAAATAATTGTGGTGGCCAGTAACAGTTAGATTTAAAGAACAAGCACAGGGAATAAATTATGGAATCACTCAATTCTGAGGAAAAACAACATGGGAAGGTGGTTAAAGGCAAGCATACTGGTAGACCAAGGAATCATGGAATCATGAAAAACAAACAAACAAAAAAACACTCCAACACATCACTAGTACTTTTTTGCACCACCTCTGGCTTTTATAACTGCTTTCAGTCTCTGAGGCATTGACTTAATGAGTGATAAACAGTACTCTTCATCAATCTGGCTCCAGCCTTCTCTGATTGCTGTTGCCAAATCATCTTTGCAGGTTGGAGCCTTGTCATGGACCATTTTCTTTAACTTCCACCACAGATTTTCAATTGAATTGAGATCCGGACTGTTTGCCGGCCATGACATTGACCTTATGTGTCTTTCTTCAAGGAATGTTTTCACAGTTTTTGTTTTGTTGTACATTTTCTGTTTTCAAGGCATATTGCTTTAAGTTTTCTGTCTTGACGCTTTGATGTCTTCCTTGGTCTACCAGTATGCTTGCCTTTAACCACCTTCCCATGTTGTTTGTATTTGGTCCATGTTTTAGACACAGCCGACTGTGAACAACCAACATCTTGTGCAACACTGCGTGATGATTTACCCTCTTTAAGGAGTTTGATAATCCTCTCCTTTTTTTCAATTGACATCTCTGGTGTTGGAGCCATGCTTCATGTCAGTCCACTTGTTGCAACAGCTCTCCAAGGTGTGATCACTCCTTTTTACCTACATACTAACAAGCAGATTTAATCTGATGCAGGTGTTAGTGTTTGTAATGAAAATTTACAGGGTGATTCCATAATTTTTTCCTCAGAATTGAGTGATTCCATAATTTATTCCCTGTGCTTGTTCTATAAATCTAACTGTTACTGGCCACCACAATTATTTTTCTTGATTTCTTTTAGTGTTTCTTAAAGCCAGAAAGTTGCCATTTGAAATGCCTTTAGTTTTTGGCCATGTCTGTGATCTGCTTTTTTCTACAACAATAAACAACTGAAGGAACATCCTCAGGGACTGGTGATTCCATAATTTTTGCCAGGGGTTGTATAAGGGGAAGTATTTTGTAGTCCACAGAAAAAACTGAGGACAATGTGAATGATCAACGTTTTTTGGTATATTGAACAGACAAAAAGGGATTACTGGTAAATAAGAAAAGTTAATTGTTATGCCCCGTACACACGGTCGGATTTTCTGATGGAAAATGTCCGATCGGAGCGTGTTGTCGGAAATTCCGACCGTGTGTGGGCTCCATCGGACATTTTCCATCGGATTTTCCGACACACAAAGTTGGACAGCAGGAGATAAAATTTTCCGACAACAAAATCCGATCGCGTCAATTCCGACCGTGTGTGGCCTGTTCCGACGCACAAAGTGCCACGCATGCTCAGAAGAAATTCCGAGACGGGACAGCTCGTTCTGGTAAACTTAGCGTTCGCAATGGATACAGCACTTTCGTCACGCTGCAATGTTCAAAATGGTTTAATACAGCGCACTCTCTTCTTCTTTATAATGTGACAAGAATTAAGTAGTTTTGCTGCTCATATTCACACACACTTCTCACAAACTTTTATTTGTGTTTTATTTAGTGGGATTCCCTGAATATATTGTTATTAGTTGTCACATCTGACAGTTTTATATTATTATTTATTTTTTTGGGGGGATTTTCAGCCTTTTTTTTTTTTTTTCTTTAATGTTTGGATTTTTTCCAAGGCTGATCTTTGTTCAATGTTATTTTTATTTTTACTCCAGAATATTTTTGTGTGTGTTTTGTGTGTCAAGTTACCCCAACACCATTGAGATCTTTTATTATTTAATCTCAAGGAGATTGTTTGGTGTTGGTGTCCCTTGTTCATTTCACATTGTATATTTGAAATGTACCTGAATCCTCACAAACCAACTGTCATTTTTTAAGTAAAACACATAGGAGAGTATAATTCCAAACAAAAATCCTTTATTAAGGGCTCAGAACCAAACAAAGAGGGAGGCAACACTGGATCAACAGGAGAAATTAGCGAAGCCTGGGACCCCCACGGCAGACATCAATTCTTCAACATCAAAATTGGTGGCCTGAGGAGTCCATATGTAAGGGAGGGCAGTCTGGTCCAGAATTCGCAGAGATCTGGAAAGCAGCAGATGACATCTATGTTCCCAGGCTGTGGTACCACAAGAGGCTGCATTTTTTGGCCGACCAGACTGGATCCAGGGCAATCACTGTCTGGTCTTCCTTCCACGCTTCATTCCGGGCTGTGGCTGTGCAGTTGGAGATGTGGCAGGAGGAGGAGTAGGACCTGGAGGAGGAGGAGGAGTGGGGGGACCTGGAGGAGAGGGAGGAGGAGGACCTGCAGGAGGAGGAGGAGGACCAACGCAAAGGTGTGTCTGAGGTGTAATTTGGCCCCTCATACCTTTCTCCAGAGCCTCCGATATGAGGGCCTCACACATGACTTTTTGGCCCTTCTCCATCCTCTGCATTTTATATGCAATGAAGGCAGCAATGTTCTCCATGGTGTGGGTGCTCCCAGGACCTCTGTAGCCCTCCAAAAGAATCCTATAGCAGCCTCCCCTAGGGCACTCCTCCTACTGCCACTTTCTCTTTTCAGGGGGGGGTGGAGGGACCTGCAGATCAGCCAGCCGGCTCGGCCCGGCCACCTCCTGGCTGAGACTTCCCTGTGTATGAAAAAGGGACATGGTTTTAGTTTTTGCTTCATCAATCACAATCATAAATTACTACTCCCAACTAACATCTAGTTAACATCATTGATTGGACAAGCAGAAATATTTAGAGGAATGCTATACCTGGCTCAATCTGGGCTCCTCCACATGCGGCCTGGAAGGCCCAGGTTGGGCGTCAGAAGCCTCAGCCGGGGGGGAAGGAAGCGTGGAAGGAAGACTGGAGAGGGATGAAATGGGTTCAGTCTGGCCTGCCAGAAAATGCAGCCTGTCATAGTACAACATCCTGGGGACATAGATGTCATCTGCTGCTCCGGATCTCTGTGAATCCAGGACTTTTTTGTGCTCCCTCAGATATGTGCTCCTCAGGCAACCAATTAATATCTTTAAATAGGTGATGTCTGCCGTGGGGGTCACCTGCTTCACAATTTCACACAATTGCTCCAATGCTGCCTTCCTCTTTGCTTGGTTCTTGAAATGGGGGTGTTTAATCTCCCACAGACATGGCAGCTCCCTTAACATATCTACGAATACTGACATGAAGTCATTATCTTTGAGTAGCATATCCATGTTCACTGCAAGACACAACACAAGACAAAGCCTAATGTCAGACAAAACTCTCCTAATCTTGTTACAATATAGGCCTCAATCTAGAAGCAGTATAGGCACAAGTTTGTCTCTTACCTTCGTTCTTACGATCGGCGCGTCCAATGCTCCTTCCTCCGCTCACAGATCGTACGTAATATGCACGCGTGTTACGCTTTATACACACTGCGCATGCGTGTAACTCCGCCCGCCCCTGACGTTCTTTCTAGTCTATTCCCTGCCCCTTTTCGTTCGGCGCAGTGGGTGAAGAGCATGATGGCGGATTTAGAGCAGGTGTGTGCTAATTCTAGCAACGAGGAGGAGGAGGAGGAAAGCTCGGATCCAGGCACGTACCGATCCAGAAGGAGACGTTTTAAGGCCACAAATATGTCCTTTGGGGAGATGTTGGAGATGGTGGACATCATGAAGAAGTCCGACTATGACGGAAAATATGGGCCTTACCCCAACCCCAACATCCGGAAGGCCAAAATCATTGCTAAAGTGATCAAAAGCCTTCACAGGAATTTCGGGGTACGAAGATCTAAAGATCAGCTCAGGAAGTGGTGGTCGGACCTGAAGTTGAGAGAGCCAGAGCAGTACCGAAAGATCCGGAGAGTGCTGCAAAAAAGTAAGTAGTTGTGCTGTGTTCCTATTCTTTCTGTCTTTATTCCATTCGTTCTGCTCCATATGCTTTTATTAATTGGAACGTTTAAAAGGGCAACTTTAATGTTTATGGGCCCATTATTCGTTCGTATCAAACATTTTTCTTTCGGCCTCTAGAACACCATTGTTTAGGCCATATGCATTTTCACACATTTTTTGGGGCCTACTTGGATGCCAAATATTTGTTTGTGTAGATGGGTTTGTTACTAGAATGAAATGCCAACTAGATTGTGTGTAAGGAGAGGACACTGAGCAGCTATTTTCACATCTGGACACTGGAGCACTAGTGTGGGACCCCAGAACACCCTTTTTATTAGGGGGGCCACACAGGTGCTCCAGTGTATACTATAGGGGGGTCTCCATCTGTGAAGCTTGTACTAAACAGGTAAAGTATTGCAGCTTGACAAAGGGCAATAAAAAAAATACATCTTGGAACTCGGCTAAAATTGACAATTGTACCCCACTTCCAAGCAATGTTTCCTATTTCTAGTTCTGCCATTAAATATCTGTGTGCTAATTATACCATTTTTGTTTTACACAGGGGAGAAAAGACTCGGAGGACACCCCTCATCCCAGGAGACCAGAGACCCCCCACCTATGGAAGAAGGGGAAATACCCCCAACCCAAGAAGAAGAGCAGGAGGAAGAAGAAGATGTGGTGGAGATTGGCACCACAACAGGTGAGTGTCTGCGACCACAGGCTAAGGTTACCGATATGGATGGTGGCAGATTTTTGATACCTATTTTTGTTTTCTTTATCTCTTTTTAGGTGATCGTGATATGAGGGAGAGAGAATGCTTTACTTCTGAAAGTGCCCAGATCCTCATCAGGGAGATCATGGGGTGTAATCTCGAATTGCACAACATACAGCAACAAATCAGTGATGTTATTAAAAAAAATAATAACATCATTGATGTTTTGGGGCGAATTTAAAAGGCCACCAAATCACCTTTTTGGATTGTGGTCCAATCTTTAAAATTTTTTTGCAATGTTTTGAAAAGCCAAATTTGGAGGATGCACACAGTGTGCCAACATGTGCTATCTGCCATCACGGGAGATCAATGGACGCGTTTTGGGGGTGCAACACCTTCCTCAATTCTAAAGTAGCGGTGAGGAAGGGCTTGCTCCCCCAAAACACGTCCCTTGATCCCCCCTGATGGCAGATAGCACATGTTGACATTCTGAACTTGGTGTGCATCTTCCAAATTTGGCTTTTCCAGGGGTGATTTCCCCCTATCTGAACGCTATATCAAACACAGTTCCTAAATACTCATGTCTGATATAGCCTTCAGGTTTTACCATATGTGAACTTTGTAAGTTCAATTTTTTTGGCTTTCTTGTTGGTTTTACACAGGCCTTTTATCAGAAAAGGACATTTCAATTTTTGATAATGCTACAGCAAAAATTGTTATACAACAAACATGTTGGTTCGTTTTAAAAACCTTTGGTAAATGCACATGTGATTGTGCAGCTATAAAAAAGTTGGTTACTCAAGAATGTGTGGATTATTGTCTCAACGCTACAACACTTTTGGGGTGATGTAATTGCTGTTTTATGCAAACATGGGGGTTATTTCCTAAGGGCAAATACACTTTGCACTACAAGTGCAGTTTCAGTGCAGTTGCAAGTGCACTTGTAGTGAAATGTGTTTTTGCATTTAGGAAGTACCAGCCAACAGTGTTTTTTATAAGGTTACCCAATCACGACATTTTCTGCACTCAACACATTTCTGTCAGGGTCAGCTAAAACAAACACAAGCAGTAAATGTCCACAAAGAATTTCTTTTGGTTGTTTTTTATTTGAAAAAGGTTTCACAGATTGTCTGGCATATTGATAGCCCCCCTACCCGCAAAGAACTCCAGGTAGCGTAACCGGACATCACGGGCATTCAGGGAGGGCAAGCCAGGAAGGCCACTTTCAAGCGCTGTCAGTGTTGATGGATTTGGGATTCCGGCCTCAGGCCCAACTGGGCCAGCATAGTTGGCTGAATGTTTTCTTAAAAAATTATGGAGAACACAGCAGGCAAGTATTATATGGTTCAGTTTATACTCTGCCATATGGATGGGTGTCATAAATAATCGGAACCGGCTGGCCAGGATTCCAAATGTGTTCTCCACCACTCTTCGGGCTCTGGCCAGCCGGTAATTAAAAACCCTCTGTTCCGGGGTGAGGGTCCTCATCTGGAATGGCCGCATCAGGTGGTCCCCCAGCGCAAACGCTTCATCAGCAACGAACACAAATCGGAGACCTTCAACATTGTCCTCTGGAGGTGGCAAGTCCAAGCTGCCATTCTGGAGACGCCTGTAGAACTCCGTCTGGGCGATGACTCCACCATCGGACATCCGGCCATTCTTCCCCACGTCCACATAAAGGAACTCGTATTTAGCCGACACCAACGCCAACATCACTATACTATTAAACCCCTTGTAATTATAATAGTACGACCCCGAGTTGGGTGGTGGGACAATGTGGACGTGTTTCCCATCAATTGCCCCTCCGCAGTTAGGAAAGTCCCACCGCTGGGCAAAGTGGGAGGCCACAGTCTGCCATTCCTGTGGCGTTGAAGGAAACTGTTGAGGAAAAAACAATAAACATTACTATTTTTTCACAGAAACATGGCAAGCAGATTAGACACAAACATTATGGGGCAACCTCCAGATAGCATTTATTAAGGGGAATTTAACAACAACAAAGTATAAGGTACACCTATCATATTCCCCCTCCCCCCCTCTCATGGGCCATTTCTAACATTATAGGGGGGGGGAACTCTTGGACAGGTAACCCTCTTCACTTTATTGAGAGATGAATGCCTAAATAATGGGTATTACTTGAAACAGCCCCTCCTTAGTTACACTATTGGCAGACCACTGGACAGGTAAGAAGTGTCTGAATACAAAGATATAAATACACACTGTACACATTTGAGCACATTTGAACATTCTGATATTACCTATCAAGATAATAATAGGATACAAAAACTTTAAACAGTACCATTGGAAAGTATACAGGCAGGCCCTTGCACTACATGCTTTGGGTAATTCATCCATAAATCTGACCAGTAAAGAGGTGGGTATAGTGTGTATGGGTTTGGCAAAGTCAGCAGATAGATGATTGAGGATAGATAGAGAATTGTGATCAGCTGACTTAGCAGTTGGGGGGAGGGAAGGTTACCAAAAATTTGGGGACACCACAAAAAAAGCCTCTGGCACTCTGCCTGAATTTAAATCAAAAATAACATTTCCAAACATTTTAGGGGGTGTTTGGGGTAAAGCACTACTATAGAGCTGATAAAATACATTGTTAAGTGACTACATGAGGTGAATATAGGGCAGGAGACACCATGCTGGAGAGGTTATTGAAGGGCAAATATGTATGAAGGACATAAAATAATAATTACATAAAAATCCAGCATGCATGAGAACAAAGGGGACATTCACAGCATATTACAATCATGGTAATTAGGGAATGAGGAAAGAAATACAAGATATTAGCAAACATTCAATACAATAAAATGTGATATTAAAGGATAAAAATCTTACCTTCATATACTCCTTCTGCAGGACCTGGATGATGGCAGAACAGGTCTCTGGGATGATGATAGCCAGAGCCTGGGGGGAGATGCCTGTCGAGAACTTCAAGTCCTGCAGACTTCTCCCTGTCGCCAAATACCGCAAGGTAGCGACCAACCTCTGCTCCGGAGTGATGGCTTGCCTCATGCAGGTATCCTGCCTGCTGATATAGGGGGTCAGCGAAGCCAACAAACGGTGAAATACGGGGTCCGTCATCCGGAGAAAGTTCCTGAAATCATCAGGATTATTCTCACGGATCTCACGGAGCAAAGGCATATGACAGAACTGGTCACGCTGAAGCAACCAATTCTTGGTCCATGAACTCCTCCCCACCCTGTTCATGGACTGGACTTGTGTCAAGGTCAGGACCCCAACACCAAGCCCCCGCACAGCATGAACTCTACGAGGAGTACGCATACGAAACATGGCTAGAAAACGGTCGGCTGCTCAGAACGAAGTAACAGAACGCACTGAAGAACAGCAAGGCCTGTGAAGAGCGACCTGAAAAACAGCAACGAGCAGGCAAGATCACACAGAAAACTCTGATACGAACTGACTGCACGCACTGAAGAGCAGATACAAACCCACAAGCACAAACTGAACGGCAGAAAACGATCTGAAAGCCACGAGTCTGAAAAAGCGCAAATCGTCTCTCACCAAACTTTTACTAACACGAGATTAGCAAAAGGAGCCCAAAGGGTGCCACGCTTGGTTCTGAACCGGCCTTTTCTAGTCTCGTCATACGTGGTGTACGTGACAGCGTGGTTGTCGATCGGAAATTCCGACAACTTTGTGCGACCGTGTGTAGGCAAAACAAGTTTGAGCCAACATGCGTCGGAAAAAATCCTAGGATTTTGTTGTCGGAATGTCCGAACAAAGTCCGACCGTGTGTACGGGGCATTAGGGTTTACAAGTGAACAGTTTCAAATCTATACTTGCTTTGTGTATCTTAAAAGTATAGGAGCTGATGGGATCAACCTTCATTCCCTATACCATAAATTGGCAAAGAAGATTTTTCAGAGCTGATATTAACTTATTTGGAGGATTTCTTAGTAATTATCCATTATGCTCTCCATTATATAGATGGAATAATAAACATAGGAAGGAAATGAAGATGTATTTCTCTGCATACCCTACTGGGCTCAAGGTTTCGATGTTTACAGATATATGTGTCATTAGAAAATGTTTCAACCACGCTGTATGTCATGCATTAAAGCGGTGTTCCGCCTGAGGAAAAAAAAATTAAAAGTCAAATACTGTAGCTGCTGACTTTTAATATATGGACACTTATGCCGCGTACACACGGTCGGACTTTTCAACCGGACTTGTCCGACGGAGGCCAACGGACCAAATCCGGCGGACAATCCAATTTCGTGTGGGCTTCACCGGACCTTCAGCTGACTTTTCCAGTCACAAATCTGACGGACTTTAGATTTGGAACATGCTTCAAATATTTACGTCGTAACTCCGCCGGACCCAGAAATCTGCTCGTCTGTATGCTAGTCCAAAGGACTAAAACCCACCCTAGAGCAGCTATTGGCTACTGGCTATCAACTTCCTTATTTTAGTCCGGTGTAAGTCCGTCGGACTTTGGTGTGATCATGTGTAGGCAAGTCCAGTCATTAGAAAGTCTCTTGAAAGTCCGCCAAAAGTCCATTGAAAGTCTGTCGAAAGTCTGTCGGACGGGCTGTCGGACTTTTGTAGCTGAAAAGTCCGACTGTGTGTACGCGGCATTACAGTACCTATTCAGGGAGCCCATCATGTCAGCACCCCAGCCGATTTGCAGGTCGTCTGTCGGGTGCTGCCGCCACCATTTGTTGTAAGGAAAACCAGCAGTGAAGCCTTTCAGCTTGACAGCCAGTTCACTACTGTGCATGCATGAAGCACGCTGCGCTTTCTAATTGGCTCGGCGGTGGAGGAGGGGGGCCGAACTTCTGAGAGAAGGCGCCGCGGCGCTGTCTCCCGGAAGTGGGGAAGGGTACATGTCACCGGGGGGGGGAAGCAGATAAGCCAAGGTTCCACTTTTGGGTGGAACTCCGCTTTAAATAAATTACAATGTGAAACCAAACTGTTGCTGGTCTTTACAACATGACCATTACGATAGACAATACAAATGTATTTAAACTGGTAGTAAACCAACCTTTTATTTTTGTTTGTTTGTTTACACCTGCAAGGCAATGTCGAAATGTGCTAGTAAACATACCTTAGAACAAAGTCCTCCAGCGGCGCACTGTCACCGCTGAAGGCGCTTCCATCTTCACCTGATCTTCCTTCTGGGTTCACGGACTCTGGCTATGTGAGTGGCTGGAGCTGCGATGACGTCACACCCGCGCATGCACACAGGATCAGCCGTTTACAGCACAGGAGTCTGAAGGAACGGCATGGGTATGCACGTTTAGGAAATATTTACAGTACCTAAAGGTAAGCCTTATTACAGGCTCACCTATAGGTAAAACTTATTATAGGCTCACCTATAGTTAAAACTCATGCATGAAATTCTACCCCCACTTTAAAGGAATGATCCTCATTACCTAATATTATTACTAACCCCTGCATTGAATAGGAACTTAGGTACTGTTGTAGAAAAATAAGTCAGCATCGACAAAAACTGTAGCTGTTGCCTTTTAGCAAACAGACACTTACCAGCCCAGGAGTCCAGCTCTGTCTTCACTGGAGCTGATACTTTGCAGGGTTTCAGATCCCTGGCGCCTTTGTCTTGGATATGGAAGCTTGCTGTGACTTCCTGATATCTCACAGCTGAAGCCCATGCTTAAGATCATACTGTGCTTTCAGATTGGTCCTGCAGCCTCTTGGGATGTGTGACATGTTCCAGAATTTTGTGAGTGGGCTGGGTCAAGCATACGTAAATTTCGCCTAGGCAAGAAAATTGCTAAAGCGGGAGCCAGGGCCGTTTTTAAGGCAGGGCAAAAGGGGCAGCTGCCCTGGGCCCTGTCGTTGTTGTGGGGCCCAAAGCAGGTGCCTCAAACTTGCCAACTATCCTGGTTTAACTTCCCTCGTCCCCTGAGGTTTTAGTCCCGTGCTGTGTCCCAATATCTCAGTGTGAAGCTGCTACTAATGCTGCCCAGCTCTGCCCTATTGTTGTGTACAGATGACTCACCTGCAGACTCTGTGTTTACATGTAAATCACTGGCATTCATATGTAAATAGCGGTGACATTCATATGTAAATAGAGGTGACATTCATATGTAAATAGCGGTGGCCAGCAGCATTGATATGTATATCATGCCCCCCTGAGGTCATATCCACAGGAATCTCTAGCAACCAATCAACAAGCAGAAATCATGTGCTGTAACCTCTAGCAACTAATCAGTGAGCCATAATGTGTGCTGTAACCTCTAGCAACCAGTCAGTGAGTGGTAATGATACACTGTAACCTCTGGCAACCAATCGCAATAGCTACCTGATCTGATTCAGTAAACTGATTTTGAGTCTAGCTGCTATTTATTGTATGTCTCAGAGCCGGTGGAGAGCGAAACTGCATGAGGGGGCCCCAAGAAAAGTTTTGCCCAGGGTCCAATCAATATTAAAGACGGCCCTGGGGGGAGCGGATACCTGTGTACTTGTCAGTAACAGGTACCCACTTCCATTAAAAAAATAAATAAACAAAAGCACCACTTTTGTTACAGTAGGGAGGGAGGAGGAGGATGAGCAGAACTTTCGGACCACTTTCAGTCCACGTATAATCTGAACAAAATGTAAAATACCTGTGGCTTGTTCTTACAACACATCAAAAGTAAATGTTTAATTATTAACATTTAATTAAGATTAACAGGAGGGTTTTGACACAGTTCCAAAATGTGTGTGTTTGTGAGCACGTGTATTAATAGATCATATCTGAAGGCTATGGCAGAAAGTACAGAAACAGCATTATGCAAATAAACTAAAAAATCCATGATTGCTACAAACCAGTGAACACTTAAACTTGCAGATCTGATATAAAAGATCTTTGCTAGCTACTAATTTTTCGATGCAGGAAACAAATAGGTGGCAAGGGTTTCAGAAGTCATTTTAAATCAAGAGGCCAGCTAGATATTTGTGTTTATTTTTCTTCTTTCTTCAATCAAAAATTATATAATGGCAGTGCTAATAAAGTAAACCTACCAAGTATACAGCAAGGTCAAAGCATTGAAACAATGTAAAAATCACTTTTATTTTATGTTCAATCTAAGTTTATTGAACGTTTTAACATATAGAATACAACAAAAAAAGAAAAAAAAGAAAGAAAATATGCACTGGTAGGTTATGGCAAATAAAAAAAAATAGAAGCAAAAACACAATAAACAAAAATTAAATAGGAAATTACCAGGTAGCGATGCCGCTCCAAGCGTGTTGGTGTCTCTAATAACCGCCCTCCCCACTCACAACTTCAGGTGCAGGCTCTGCAATGGTGTAGAAAATTGAAGAAAACAGCTGAACGGCCGCACTCCGAATAACACCTTTTATTCGTGGCAAAACAGTGTAGAAGATCCAAAATCTCTTACATCATTGTGATGAAAGGTACAGACAGGCTAACGCGTTTCACATCAATATATATGCTTAATCATAGCTGGTGACCATACGCAGACTGAAAATATTTATAGTGAAATAAAACCAATTAGGGGATAGACAACCCCCAGAAACTCCTCCCATATCTAATCAGACTAAAGTGGAAACCAAATGTGCACAGGAAAATGGCCAGCACAAAAAAACAGAGCCAAAAGGATTGAGACCTCTGGAAGAATGACACAGTATTAATATATACTCAGTAAAGTCAGAATAGAACTGGTTCACTGTGTTGGCGTGCTGTCCCATAGCAGATAATATTGCTAACAGAATTCTAATATAGATACAATATACAGTATAAAAACATGACAAGGCACTGAACAATGCATTAAATATATCTGCACGGCTGAGCACAATCAAACATACCACAAATAATAGTAGAGAGAGACAATCACTGTCAAAGATCCGAAGTTATAAGATGAAACAATCAGCACCACAAGTAAAAAATATTGTGATGTTTAAATAAGATAACCTAATAATAAACATGCACAGCTGCTAAACATTCCAAGTGGTACACCACACTAATTTTAAAATGGATAGTAAAAAAATAAATGTAGTGCTCTGTGTAAAATTATGAATATAAAGTGCAAATCTCTAAAATAAATAAATCCTACATATAAATGAATAGTCCATAAAATGAAAAAATGAAGAAATAAAACATGAAAAACTCTTCTTGTGATCAGTGTATCCACACAATTCCACCACAGTGATTGTTCGTCGTCAAAAGGAGTGCACACCACCACCAGTAAAAATGTGTGCTCATCTCCCAGATGAGTCAAAACTCATATTCGGATCTCTCCACGAGCTCTTTGCTCTCACTTCCTCTTCCCAATCAGTAGTGGGTAATCCATATGGCTCTTTTCTTAATGGTAACTCAGCTCATTAATATCCAAAGAAACGGATCATCTCCCAGCTTGGCTCAAGATTCCATGAGTTCAGGACATATAAATAATAAGTATAGAGACCATAGTGTTCTCCGTATACAAATTTATTCAAAGCCCCCAAACAGACAAGTTGCACTTACAAGATAAAAATTTTTAAAATCACATAAAAACCTCCAGAGTAGCACCGCCGTGTCCACATACACAGTGCCTGGCTGAACGTGACTATCAGCTCCTCCCTTCTATAGGCGTATCGGCCAATCACAGGCCTTCCACAGTAGATGCGTGGGCTGATTCTTCTAAGCTAATTTGTAGTGTATCGTTGCTATAGCAACCCTCCGGGCGTCGCCACAGCTCAGTCTGTGGTGCAGAAAGAACCTCCCTCTGCCTGTGTCTCCAGGACACACAAATACCAAGACCAGGAAGTGTCTCTCTCTGCTAAATTGTAGTAAGATCTAAACCTTTCTAAGCACCCGCAGACCTACATGACAGGAGGTTTCAGATACCTTTTTAGCAGATCACTTATATGCTCCTTGAATCCAAAGGACAAACAGCTTTCTTTATAGAAGATCTTGAATACCTGGATAAGTCTCTCTCACAGACTTAGCAGCCAGGAGCACTCTTGGATAAGTCCCTCTCACAGACTTAGCAACCAGGAGCTAGTTATCTTGTTTAGATTGTAGAACAGCTTAACAGTACCAGAACCTTTAAGTCGACCCGGCGGTATTGTAAGGGTAGTTTAGATATAGGTGCGTCCGCTAAACGAGTCAACAGGCCCTTCTGGGAGACCAGCCTTCATCCTGGCTCTCTCCAGCAAGGGTCCTCCCCTGGATCTCCTCAGCTCGGCTTGGCTTCTTCCACATAGGCAAGACAGCCTAAGGACCACCTCAGGATTAGTAGGCCCCAGACAGGCTTCTGGGCCTACTGCAGAACTTGCAGCAGCACATCCTCAGGCCAGAAGGGCCCCGAGGTAAGAACTGACTGAGAGTACATGGCATCTACACAATAAATACCCCTTCCCAGAATGTACAGTGGCCAGGAACTTCCTACTGGGCTGTTTCTGGAAAAAGAATATTCATTACAGCTCAACATAGTTGTAATTCTCACACTGTCCTGTGGTACCAGTGACACCTACTGTCAACAGTGGGAAATGCACAATCCAGCCAAGTTTAGAACAGGACCAAATATACAATCAATCTGATCTGTTTACAGCTCGGCCAAAAACTAAATCTACACTATAGCCCCATTTTTAGGAACAGGGGGCTACACACTCCCCCCACTAAAGGAGACAATGTCCTCAGCTTCTGTAAGGAAAAAAAATATGTATAACTCTCAAGCCTGAGAGTAGGTATCTGAACCAAAAAAAAAACTTGGATGGGAGAAACAGGAACAGGGGGCTACACAGGTGATCACGTCACTTCATTGTCCACAGGTAAATCTTTCAGGATTGGTTCCTTTATTAACTGTAATGTGTGCTGTTTGGTGTATGTTATTACATGCACCACATGCCAGATTCAGTATGTAGGAAGGACCACCCAACATCTGAGGGACCGTTTTTATTTATATTTAGGATACATCTAGCCTAGTGATTCTGGGTATGGAGAAAATAAGCATGCCCATCAGAGGAGGTGACAAGTTTAGTATCTTGTGCAGAAAGGAAGTTTACTGGATATTCCCTTTGCATACAAGAATACCAGTAGGGTTAAATTATGATTGGGACGTTTCCTACTTTTATGAATAAAGATAAGATCAAGGATCAAAGCATAACCCACATGGTAATGAACAATCTTAGTGACAGTGTTAAGGGGCGCTAGTGCATTAATTAGTTGACTAAAAAGTCCAAAATATGATTATACCATACACAACCAGGTATAGATAAAGTGCTCTGTGCAAAAGAATATTACATTCCATATACAGCAATAAACATGTCAGAAGGCTGGCTGGAGGCTAGCCTGTATTTGTGGGAGGAGTTTGAGGGGTACATATCCCTCCTCCTCTGCCTGATCCTGTGTTGGCTCGTATTCAGGGTAACAGCAGATGCACGTCACTTCCGGTTTCCTTGCAGTGCGGTGGTCGGCTGCAGCAGTCATGGCGGTTCCTCTCCTGGTGCTCATGCCGGGCACCATCGGTGGGATTGCCTGCCCATCCACCCACTTATCCCAGTGCTCAATCCGGCATCACCGAGGGGGCCGCCTGCCCACTTCTCCTGGTGCTTAAGCCGGGGGGCATCCATCCATCCACCCACTTCTCCCAGTTTCATGCCGGCATCATGGGGGGTGCCCACGCCCCTCTCCCGGGCTCATGCTGGCAGGGGGCATCCGTCTTTCCTCCCACTTCTCGTAGTTCATGCCGGTGTTGTGCCGAGATCGGTTTTGGGGGGCTGTTTCCCCTGGCTCTCGGCTGGGATCAGAGCTCCGCCCCTCCAGCCTACTGCACTCAAACTCCTCCTAGTCTCCGCCCCTCCAGCCCTCTGAACTGCAGCTCCTCCCACTCTCCCTCAGAAATCTAGTTGCTCTTCTGCCCCTGTGCGCACCCCCCGGTTTTCATGGGGAAACCTGTCTATCTATTATATGGCCTCCCTATGCCTGTACCAGTCTGCTAATTGCTCCTGAATATAATACTCATTAGAGATCTGGGATCATTCATACTCCATCCAGGTCCTCTGCTGCACAGCAAGCCACATTACAATGTGTCTGCCATATTTATACCTGCCTGTGGTGTACATAAGGGGCTGGGAACCTGGTGCCCAAGAACTGACAATCCATTGGGTAAATGATAGCAAGGTACACAGTTTGCATCACTATTGTAAACATTAAATGCACACCACCCCTTACATGGTTACAGGTATTTCAGATGGACCCAAGAGCTGACAATCCATTCCGTATATGACAGCATGGAATGCAGTTTTCATCATTATTATAAATAACCCCCAACTGGAAACTGTAACTATCACAGGTGCTCAAGGATGGATCCAAGAAATGTCATAATGTGTCCAGTCACAGCGTGTTCCAGTCATAGCGTGTTTCAGTCATAGCATGTTTCATTCATAGCGTGTTTCAGTCACAGCGTGTTCAGTCATAGCATGTTCCAGTCATGGCGTGTTCCAGTCATGGCGTGTTCCAGTCATGCCATGTTGCAGTCGGGGCATGTTCAGTCAGAACGTCTTCAGTCAGAGCGGTTCGGTCATAGCAGGTCCATCATAGCGGGGGGCTGTCATAGCAGTTGCTGTCTTAGCGGGTTCAGTCACAGCGGGTTCAGTCATAGCGCGTTCAGTCATAACGTGTTCAGTCATAGCGTGTTTCAATCATAGCGGTTTCAGTTATAGCATGTTCAGTCATGACGTGTTCCAGTCATGGCATGTTCCAGTTATAGCATGTTCAGTCATGGCGTGTTCCAGTCATGGCATGTTCCAGCCATGGTGTGTTCCAGTCATGGAGTGTTCCAGTCACGGCGTGTTTCAGTTGGGGCATGTTCAGTCAGAACGTCTTCAGTCAGAGCAGTTCAGTCATAGCGGGTCCGCCATTGTGGGTCTGTAATAGCGGGGGCTGTCATAGTAGTTGCTGTCTCAGTGGGTTCAGTCATAGCGGGTTCAGTCATAGTGGCTTCAGTCATAGCGTGTTCAGTCATAGCATTTCAGTCACAGCGTTTCAGTCACAGCATGTTCAGTCATGGCGTATTACAGTCATGGCGTGTTCCAGTCATGGCGTGTTTCAGTCACCACGTGTTTCAGTCGGGGCATGTTCAGTCAGAACGTCGTCAGTCAGAGCAGTTCGGTCATAGCATTTCAGTAATTGCGGGTCCATCATAGTGGGTCCGTCATAGCGGTTGCTGTCTTAGCGGGTTCCATCATAGTGTGTTCAGTCATAGCGGGTGCTGTCATAGCGTGTTCAGTCATTGCAGGTTTAGTCATAGCGGGTTCAATCAGAGCAGGTGCTGTCATAGCGGGTTCTGCCACAGTGGTTCTGTCATAGCATGTTTGTCGTAACAGGATCAATCACAGTGGTTTCTGTTTTAGCGGTTTCTGTCTTAGCGTGTTCTGTCTTAGCGGTTTCTGTCTAGTGGTTTCTGTCTCAGCGGTTTCTGTCTCAGCAGTTTCTGTCTCAGCGATCATGTCGTAGCATGTTCTGTCAAAGCATTTCATGCCATGCAGTTACGGCTTACATCAATAGCTGTTTCATCTCTGTGTCAATGTTTCATCGTAACATTCGCTCAAGTTCTTTGTATGCCTGGGTTTAGTTAGCTAGGGCGCACATCTCCGGATCTGTCACGTCTACAGATCCATACGGGCTGAAGTTTAGTTTTTAAATGATTGAATTGACGAAAATCTTCCTGCCCGTATACCACACGTCATATGATGCACATTTCATCATTACACCTGTAAGACTACCCACCACGGTCTCTGGGTACACTAGCCCTGAGGGTTTAGTTTCAACCTGCTCATTGTGAGGCTGTTGGAACTTAGTCCAAGTGGAACTGGTCTAAGTGGCTATCAATTAAGGGGAGTGGTTAATTGCTCACAGGTGCTTGCAGTCTATATAACTGCGTGTAGGACTCATCCTGAGCCTGCTCATTGTTAGGCTGTTGGAACTTAGTCCAAGTGGAACTGGTCTAAGTGGTGAGTTAAAAACCAGAGTTTAAAACAGTAGTGTGTGTGGATCGTTAGTACTTGTGTATTGTGTACTGTATACTTGAGTATTGCGAGTGCACGTAGGTCTGCGACTGTTCTGCGATTGCACGTAGGTCTGTGAGTACCTGTGTATTGTCTTGTTGTGTACCGGTGTACCTGTGTATTGTCTTGAGTATTAGTGCCAGGAAGCTAGCTGTTAGGTAATTTGGACAGGGTAAAATCCCCAATCCTCACTAAATTTAATAGGTACGATGCCCGGCGGGTGTGGAGAAGCGACTCTTTGTACATCTTGCTGCATGTATGTGTTCCTTGATCATCCGATCGAGGGCGAATACTGCTGTGCAAAATGTAAGCACATTGTTTCCCTGGAAGCCCAGGTTCTGAATCTGGGGAAGCAACTGTCAGCACTGAGAAGTCCCTCCATACTAAAGGAGAGCCAGGAACGTACACGGCAGGTGCCGGCAGGGGCCAGCACAGAGGCGGGTGGAGACAAAGAGGTGCAGGCACTAGCAAAGAGTAGATGGATGACAGTCAGGAGGGGTAGAGGGGGAAGTGCCAGGGAGGCCGATCCAGGACTGGAGCATCCCAATAAGTATGCTCCATTGAGTGACATCAGTGAAACCAGTCAGGGACCAGCACTGCTAGAGCTGAGGGACTCTCCTAGCTGCCGGGGGAAGAACTCCTCCAGTGAGAGTGGGGGGGCAGCAAAGGGAAAGGGAAAGACAGATTCTGGTGGTAGGGGACTCAATTCTTAGAAGGACAGAGAGGGCAATCTGTAACCAAGACCTGATGCGCCGAACAGTATGTTGTCTACCGGGCGCTCGGGTTTGGCACATCACGGATCTTGTGGACAGATTACTGGGAGGGGCTGGGGAAGACCCGGCTGTCATGGTGCACGTTGGCACCAATGACAAAGTCAGAGGCAGATGGAGTGTCCTAAAGAACGATTTTAGGGACTTAGGAGCTAAATTGAGGAAAAGGACCTCCAAGGTAGTATTCTCAGGAATACTACCGGTACATCGAGCCACACCAGAAAGGCAGAGGGAGATTAGTCCTAGTTGCAATCTCGAAACACCCAATACGAGGACAATATGCGACCGGTCTAAAACTATGTGGCATGTTCACCAATGCCAGGAGCATGGTGGACAAGATGGGTGAACTAGAGATATTGTTGTACAAGGAGGATTTGGATTTTGTGGGAATTTCAGAGACCTGGTTCAACAGCTCTCATGATTGGCTGGCAAACATTCAAGGGTATACCCTACACCGCAAGGATAGAGAGGGTAAAAAAGGGGGAGGGGTATGCCTATATATCAAGAATAATGTACAAGTGAATGTGAGAGATGACATCACTGAGGGAGCTAGAGAGGAGGTGGAATCCTTATGGGTAGAGCTCCAAAGGGATGAAGCTAAGGGGAAAATAATACTGGGAGTATGCTATAGGCCCCCTAACCTGAGGGAGGAAGTGGAGACGGATCTCCTATCACAAATTGGATTAGCAGCAAGGATGGAAAGTGTTATCATAATGGGGGATTTTAATTATCCAGACATAAACTGGGCGGAGGGAACCGTGCATTAATTTAAGGCTCGCCAGTTCCTTAATGTCTTGCAGGACAATTTTATGGATCAGATGGTAGACACACCAACTAGAAATAAAACATTCCTGGATCTACTGATTACCAACAATACAGACCTGATCACGGATGTGGAAATATGGGGCAATTTAGGTAACAGCGATCACAGGTCAATTAGTTTCAGTATAAATCACACAAATAGGAAACATAATGGGAATACAAAGACACTAAATTTCAAAAGAGCCAACTTCCCTAAACTACAAACCTTGCTAAAAGGCATAAATTTGGATAAAATATTAGGAACAAAGAATACGGAGGAGAGATTGGTTTGCTTTAAGAGCATATTAAATAAGGGCATTAGCCAATGTATCCCACTGGGTAAAAAATTTAAAAGAGCGAACAAAAGTCCTGGATGGCTTAACTCCAATGTAAAAATGCATATAAAAGCAAAGGAGAAGGCCTTCAAAAAATACAAGGTTGAGGGATCATCCTCAGCATTCAGACTTTATAAAGAAGGCAACAAGAAATGTAAGGGTGCAATTAGGACAGCTAAGATAGAACATGAAAGACACATAGAGGATGAGAGCAAAAAAAATCTCAAGAAATTCTTTAAGTATGTAAACAGTAAAAAAGGGAGGACAGACCATATTGGCCCCATAAAGAATGAGGAAGGACATCTGGTTACAAAAGATGGGGAGATGGCGAAGGTATTGAATTTATTCTTCTCCTCAGTCTTCACGAGTGAATCGGGGAGCTTCAGTAACCAAAACTGCAATGTTTATCCTCATGACACAACACAGGAAGCACCTCCATGGTTAACAGAGGACAGAATTAAAATTAGACTTGAGAAACTTAACATTAATAAATCACTGGGACCAGATGGCTTTCATCCAAGGGTACTTAGTGAACTCAGTCAAGTGATTGCCAGACCGTTGTTCCTAATTTTTACAGATAGTCTACTGACTGGAATGGTATCAGCTGATTGGAAAAAAGCCAATGTAGCGCCAATATTTAAAAAGGGCCTAAAATACATCCCTGGGAATTACAGACCAGTTAGCCTAACATCAATAGTATGTAAACTCTTGGAGGGGATGATAAGGGACTATATACAAGATTTTAGTAATAAGAACGGTATCATTAGCAGTAATCAGCATGGATTCATGAAGAATAGTTCTTGTCAAACCAATCTATTAACCTTCTATGAGGAGGTGAGTTGCCATCTAGATAAAGGAAGGCCCGTAGACGTGGTGTATCTGGATTTTGCAAAACCATTTGACACAGTTCCCCATAAAAGTTTACTGTACAAATTAAGATCCGTTGGTATGGACCATAGGGTGAGTACATGGATTGAAAACTGGCTACAAGGGCGAGTTGAGAGGGTGGTGATAAATGGGGAGTACTCAGAATGGTCAGGGATGGGTAGTGGGGTTCCCCAGGGTTCTGTGCTGGGACCAATCCTATTTAATTTGTTCATAAACGATCTGGAGGATGGGATAAACAGTTCAATCCCTGTATTTTCAGATGATACTAAGCTAAGCAGGGCAATAACTTCTCCGCAGGATGTGGAAACGTTGTAAAAAGACCTGAACAAATTAATGGGGTGGGCGACTACATGGCAAATGAGGTTCAATGTAGAAAAATGTAAAATAATGCATTTGGGTGGCAAAAATATGAATGCAATCTATACACTGGGGGAGAACCTCTGGGGGAATCTAGGATGGAAAAGGACCTGGGGGTCCTAGTAGATGATAGGCACAGCAATGGCATGCAATGCCAAGCTTCTGCTAACAAAGCAAACAGAATATTGGCATGCATTAAAAGGGGGATCAACTCCAGAGATAAAACGATAATTCTCCCACTCTACAAGGCTCTGGTCCGGCCACACCTGGAGTATGCTGTCCAGTTCTGGGCACCAGTCCTCAGGAAGGATGTACTGGAAATGGAGCGAGTACAAAGAAGGGCAACAAAGCTAATAAAGGGTCTGGAGGATCTTAGTTGTGAGGAAAGGTTGCGAGCACTGAACTTATTCTCTCTGGAGAAGAGACGCTTGAGAGGGGATATGATTTCAATTTACAAATACTGTACTGGTGACCCCACAATAGAGATAAAACTTTTTCGCAGAAGAGAGTTTAACAAGACTCGTGGCCACTCATTAAAATTAGAAGAAAAGAGGTTTAACCTTAAACTACGTAGAGGGTTCTTTACTGTAAGAGTGGCAAGGATGTGGAATTCCCTTCCACAGGCGGTGGTCTCAGCGGGGAGCATTGATAGCTTCAAGAAACTATTAGATAAGCACCTGAAAGACCGCAACATACAGGGATATATAATGTAATACTGACACATAATCACACACATAGGTTGGACTTGATGAACTTATGTCTTTTTTCAACCTCACCTACTATGTAACTATGTATATGTAATTACCTGTCCCTGCAGGTTATTCGGGCTTACTTACTACATACACTGGGGGGGGGCGTCATCAGGTTCATTCACGCGCCATGGTCTTGTCATTACTGCTTATGTCTTTATACTCAGGTAGGCACAGATGGGTGGTGTTCTCATGTTGGGTTGTCTGTTGTCATTGTCTTTAGTTTGTGTTCTCTTGGGTTTGGGCAGGTCGCATGCTTCACAAGCAACTAATTCACGTTCATCCCTTCAACCACACGGGGGGTTGTTTCAGAGTATGGTAACACTCCGTCATTAAGGAGTCGGTCCATACTCAAGCACACAGCGGAGTTTGTCACAGGGGTTTCCTTTCCCAGCCACAGCCGGAACGGTGCTACACTTCAGTTTGCATGGTACATGTTCTAGGCATTATCCTTCAATGCAGATTCATGTGGGCTAAATATGCTCTCCATGACCTGTTACGGTTGCAAGTGAAGCTGAAGGTGATCAAAGCTCACGCAGTCAGAGGCAGGGTGTCAGCGCACCCCCAGATCCTGCTCTTCCTACATTCCTGCAGGCTAGGTCAGCATCCCCTTGGTCTGGTCTATCAGGCCTTCTGGTTTAATACGTCTGAGCCAAGTAATGTTCTTTGTCAGGGGCTGTGTTGGAATCTCCTATCCCCAGTCTTCAGACAGCCCTGCTGGAAGTATTTTTCAAGCCTGCACGCGGGCCTCATCACTATCTCGTCAGATTCTTTTGTTTGTAGTATGACTTCTGCAGACAGTCATGCTTTTGTTGCCATTCAAGTTACTAGAGACAGCAATTTCCTAGGGGTGTTTGGTCTGGTTCTTTACCTTTGTTCCGAAGGTAGGGGGCCGGGCCACCAAGGTACCCAGTGGTAAGTTTCCAATATCTTTTGTTACTTTTTGGCTTTCCTCAAGGTACTCGTCCGTGGATTTGACGATTCAGCACTTGCTACAGTTGGGGGGGGGTATTGGCATCCAAACTGATATCAACAATGCTTGAACTTACTTCCATCAGTCCTGCCCATTGGTAGGGCAAGATAAATGGTGCAGATGTTGTTTCATCCCTGGGCTTACCCTTGGGTCAAAAGCAGTCCTGGCTTCAAAACCTTGCCAAGCACTCCATTGGGTCTTGGGTACCTGCAGGGGGGTCAGGAGTTAATTCATTCAGTTGATGTCCTCTTGCATGGAGACCCTGGTTACCGCCCAGGAATCTATAGTCTCTTCCAGGGTGTGGGCTGAGCCAATGTCCCCTTGACGGCCCACAAAGTGGTAGGTTCAGGCCAAACGTCATCATTATTCTGGGTTCCACTCTCAGCTCCAATCTCTTGATTACGATGTTGCCTGGAGACCTGCTCAGGTACGTCAGACCAGTCATCTTTTGTCCGATCCCCAGCCTGTTCCAAAAAGAGGGGCTTACAGTCACATTGGGTATGCTGAATCATGCCACGAGACTTATTTCCCAGGATGAAGTCTGGCTCCCCTTCCCCTGTTCAGGACTCAGACTCAGTTGTCAGGTTACAAGCAGAATCAGGACCCGATTTATATAATGTGGGACCAGTTTCTGGGTGTCTGGTATGGTTTCTCCATGTTCAATGGTGCATATTGCAACAGCGTATTGGCCTTATCCGCCACTATCAACACATCCATCAGGTATCCAGCACTTCAGATCCCTGCAAACTCATGTCAGGTCGTCATTTTTGTGGCTCACCCTCTCAAACTTCCCCATACCAAGTATAGACAGGCCAGGGGTTCGTGGGAATTTCACGGAGCTGCTTAACTGGTTATCCGTTGAAGCGTTCGATCTTCGCTGCCATTATTTCGCAAGGGATCCTCGGGTCAGTCCTTGCTCCCTTTCCCCCCATGTATCTTCTAGCTACAAGCAGTTTGTTCCCATGTCTGGGTTTTCTCGGGAATCGGGTTTAATTCAAATCATTTACAGGAGATTTATTTGGGTTCTGTGCAGTTGCAGGTTCCAAACGGGGTCCCTTCTTATCATCAATTTATGGGACGTTGGTGTTCATCTGGTCATAGCTGATACATACTGGATCCGTATACTGAACCCTTCTGGGCATGCGCTACCCTATTAGACGGTTTGTTACCTACCTTTCATCTAGCTTTCTTATCACACCTACTTTTGTGTCTTTTTGACTCTTTTTCAGGCGTACTGACCAGCTAGGCCAAGGCACACCTCAGGCCTTGGTAGTTAGGGTATCACATTTTCATGTGAAGACTCTGACTACAAAGTCCATGAGTTCTTCTGTGATAAAATCCTGTGATAAATTTCCAAAACATGCCACCATCACCATAAACATATACGAGAATTTGCACCCGATGTGTGTGGTAAAAATTCCTACTCACAGGAAAAACATGACCTCTTTAACTAAAAAAAGATCAACATAGACTTTGTTTGTGGTTCTTGGCACTTGCTTCCATGATTACTGCAGATGAACCAGGGTACCCTTCCAAATAATAGCCTCCTCTCCACCGAGGTAACCCATTACAAATGAGAGAGAAAGTGCCATAGCATAAAACCATTTATTTAAAAATAACATAATAAAAGCCAATTGGCTGCTTACATTAAAGCGGAAGTAAACCCATCCATAAAACTGTTTCATTTTTGGCATGTGCTGGAAATGTAACACTCCCATTGGTTGTGCTCTCCACCAAACTGTCAAACCATCCAATGGCTGATGTCATAACTGATCACATGTGCAGCATCATGGCAGTTGTAGATTAAACAGAGGCAAAGATGGCAGCTTCCTTGGCTGAAACCGATAGGGGGTTTACTTACACTTTAAGAAGTGCCTACTCCCGGCACTAGGAACACTTGCAGATACTTAGGCAGGGATTGCAAGCCGCTCTGAAGCCTCGAGGCGGCGTGCATTCCACTGCCATATGCAGAGAAACCGGAAGTCCGGGACCCAGAAGTGATGTGACCGGAATGTGCCTCGATGTATGTTTTGTCTTATGACGTCATCAGGAAGCGATTCTGGTCCCTGGGCAGGTTACATTAAATAGCCTGGTCCCAGCATTTACTCCATCTTGGTGGTGGGTCAGGCAGCGAGTGACGGCCGTGAGCTGTGGGACAGGCAATGGCTCCTGTGTCCTCCATGCTTCCCGTGTGTGTCTTCTCCCCTTCTGCTAGGCGTCCAATAGGATCGCCTGTGCCTTCAGTCAATCAGGTGATAGGTATTAGACCTGCGCTTCCTGATTGGCGGAGAGGCAATTCAGTGTTAGAAAAGCAAATATTCATTTGCTTTTCTAACACACCTGGGTGGGCTCCGAGCGCCCTACTCTGCGTTTCGATTCCACCTTTTTTGAAGCTTATTAGAGCCTATGGCTCTAATCAGGTGCTTCAAAAAACACCCCCGCCGCTGTTATTTAGGCGCCCAGTGTCTGAAAAAGGTTGAATTGGGGGTGGCCACGGCGGCCATGGATAGATTCATGCTATGCATGAATTTGTCAGTTAAGCATATAGGAGGTGGCGTGATAGAGGGGGTGGCGCCCGTGCACCCTTAATGGACGGGCGACCCCTGTCAAGGATGCTGTATCAGAGAGAAGCTGAAAGTAGCAGCAAAGTTGTCTGTACTCCAACCATTGGGTAAAAGATGCTCAACCTGATATGGAGGAGGGCCAAAAGGTGGGGAGCTGGCCTCCATGAAAAATTTGCACCAAGCACCTGTGGGCCTGCTTGTTCCATGTGAGGAAGGTAGGCCTTGTCAGAGGCAACTGGGGAGTCCCAAACAGTGGCGTACTGAGTTTTCAGAGTAATCAGTGTAAAACAGTGGGGTTTAGGCCTTCTACATAAATGTATAGAATATTATGAGAGCTCTCAACACTGCTTTGTGACTGGTAAGTTCCGATACATACAGTACATTTGTTTTATTAACACATGTTGCATTGATATATATTAACATTCAATGCTTTTTATAAAAATTCCATTTAAAAGGCAAACTTCAGGCAACACATCCAAGGTGCAGCATTTCTTTTCAGGTCACTGCAACTCAACATATTGGTGGGAACTAACTTTATTAAAACAATTATTTTCTGGTGCTCATGGATTTTGAGGAAAATGCATGACATCTTGTGGAAATTAGTCTTGGAGAAACAAGGGATGCATGTCGGCTGTTATGTTATTTTGTCCTGGTTGTATACAATGCTGAAGGTCCACCAGAGGGCGCCGCCCGATGCATGGCGGGGGGACCCGATGCGCGTGCCCGGCAGGCACAATCGCCGCCAGCCACGCACGATCTCGTGCACAAGCGCCAGCACGGGGATTTGTGTAAACACACAAATCCCTGTGCTGTCAGAGGAGAGGAGCCATATCGTTTGTTCCTACTAAGTAGGAAAAATGATATGTATCCTCTCCTAGTCATTCACATCCCCATATAGTTGGAACACACTGAGGGAGCACACAATTAACCCCTTGATCGCCCCCTAGTGTTAACCCCTTCCCTGCCAGTGACATTTACACACTAATCAGTGCATTTTTATAGCATTGACCGCTGTATAAATGCCAATGGTCCCAAAAAAGTGTCAAAAGTCTCCAATCTGTCCGTCGTAATACCACTAAAAATTACAGATCCTCACCATTACTAGTAAAAAAAATAAAAATAAAAAAATGCCATAAATCTTTCCCATAGTTTGCAAAAAGTATAACTTTTGTGCAAACCAATCAAGATATGCTTATTGTGATTTTTTTTTTTTTTTTTTTTTTTTACCAAAAATATATATTTTTTTTAATTTAGGGGATATTTATTATAGCAAAAAGTAAAACATTTTGTTTTTTTTCAAAATTGTCACTCTTTTTTTGTTTATAGCACAAAAAATAAAAACCGCAGAGGTGATCAAATATCACCAAAAGAAAGCTCTATTTGTGGGAAAAAAAGGACGCAAATTTCGTTTGGGTACAGTGTCGAACGACTGCGCAATTGTCAGTTAAAATGACGCAGTGCCAAATTGTAAAAAGTGCTCTGGTCAGGAAGGGGGTAAAATCTTCTGGGGCTGAAGTGGTTAAATAAAATGTAAATGTAATTTAATGGCAATTTAAATGGTCTTTTTTTTCTTTGTAAATGTAAGTTTTACTGTAGTAAATTGCATAGGCCATACAGATGCACCACTTCACAGGCAGGTTGAAGGCATTTCCTAGTCATGTTATTTGAAGGACCTGGGAATCTTGTAATGTTTCAGAAATATTGCTCCCCGCCAAACATAAGCAACATTTGGAGTCTTTATTTTGCTGAAATTTTGACAGAATTGTGAACATTTCTGTTTTGTTGGTAATATATTATTTTTCTACTAAATGTATTGGAGTCATTGGGAAAGTCAAATTAGGGCAATTCTTTGTGATGTTAGGGTACTGGGGGTCAGGGAAGTTTCTTTAGTCATGTGGGTGACATAATAAGGCCACTCATTGATGAGGTGTAACTAGGCTTTGTTTATAAAGCTTTAAAGCTTTTATAACCTAATTTTGCCTTGCAGTGTTGCATGGTGAAGTTGGGGGCTAATTTGATCAACATTTTTTTAAATTGGTAATTTTGTAACAAACATAAGTTTCACCCACTCATTCCTACAAGCCACCTACCTATTTGCCAATCACCCACTTACAATACATACTTGGTTATACGTGTTGATTTTCAATGCCTCAATAATTATTGCAATCCTAGAAATAGAAATAATTTTCCTAGTTCTAAGTGCCGACTTGCCATTACTATATCTTCTTTCAACAACAAACACTTTTGTAACTAATAAACCACTTCTTCAAATAGAGTAGGAAAAAATAGGACCTGAAATACACAAATTGTTGCATTTATAGACCATTATCTTGCATTCTAACAAATAATACATCAAATATTCCTCTTAAGTGTCTCTAATACAAACCATCCACACTATAAGCCATTAAAAGGAATTTTAACGAGGGCCTGTACTTTAAAAAGAACATTGAAAAGTCATTAAGAAAATGCATCATTTTCTCCCAAGACATGTAAGTGCCTCCCTTTTTATACACCTCCTCCTCCTATCTTGTTTGTAAAACAGGCATCTCAAACACAGAGGAAAAATATTGACACGAATGATTCACACTGTGACACCATCAATGACTCGGACTGATGGACAGCGCAGCCCTATAAAAGGGGACGATCTGTGCAAGGCGAAGCATTTTATGCTTGGAATTGTATTTCTAAAGACAGCCGGAGAACAGAATAAAATCCATAGACTGCTACAACTGTAAGTTTTCTCTTCCTTATGAGTTCCTTATGCTTAGCCATAGAACATTTGTACTGTTATAGAAATATGTGCAGCTTTTATTATGAACAATGATAGGTAAACTCATACTAGCAATAATATTGCATATATTAAATAATAATAGTTACTTTTATTTTTGTTATGACATGATGGTGACGATAGTTGTATAAAATTGTAACTAAAAAAAGTGCATAATAAATCATAAATACACAATGATTATAATATTGTGCTAAAGGCAGATAGTGCTTACAGTGCTGCATTTTTTTATTACAATTTATAGTAAGGTGTGCACAACACTAGCAGGTGTTGGCAGCTTAGAAGATAGGATTTGTATAAGGAGCACAGAAGTTATTTGGAAATTGAATTTTATAATATTGTAGTATAAGTAAAAAACAAATAATATAATATTTTTATTATAATATAATTTGTAATGACATCACATTTACTGCTTTAATGCAATATGAATAAAAGAGTCAAAACATTTATCAAACAGTAATGTACTTGACAATGTTTTCTTCAGTAAATCTAATTTAAACAAAGTCATTTGTTTACATTTTTCATATTTTTCAAAACTAGTGCTGGATTTAGTGTGAAAAGTTGTTGAAATCACCTTAATAGACAGGTTTCTTACTATAACAGTTATTTCCGTTTCAAAAACATACAGATTTTGTTTTTGTTAAGCAGCCCGTAGGCTTATGCACAGCTTGTAAAATGTTAAGTATGAAAAATAGAGTTTGATAGAACTTTCTCTACATAAACTTAAAGCGGTTTTATCCCCGCAGAAAAAAATGTAAACAAAAAAGAATACATGTAAGGCAAAGGCATAATGGGCTAGTATGCACCGCATACTAGCCCATTATGAAATACTTACCTAAGAACGAGGCATCGTTATCTAATCCCGGTCAACAGCGAGGGAGCTGACATTTTGCCTTCAGCGTGTCTTCCAGGTTCGTGGCTCCAGCAGTGTGAGTGGCTGAGTGCATGCGCACAGGAGTCTTCTTCCTGGCAAGGTCTGGCAGCTTCTGCCGGACCTTCAGCAGGGCATGCACTGCTGATGTCAGCAGCTGCATTCAAAGTGAATATCTCCTAAACCGTGCAGGTTTTGGAGATATTCATTTTACTTACAGGTAAGCCTTATTATAGGCTTACCTGTAGGTAAAAATTAAGAACATGGGTATACAACCACTTTAATGAATTCATTTTGTAGAGAACTCAGCTCAGTACAATTGAATGACTTATTACATAGTTACATAGTTACATAGTAGGTGAGGTTGAAAAAAGACACACGTCCATCAAGTCCAACCTATGTGTGTGACTATGTGTCAGTATTACATTACATATCCCTGTATGTTGCAGTCATTCAGGTGATTATCTAATAGTTTCTTGAAGCTATCAATGCTCCCCCACCACCTGTGGAAGGGAATTCCACATCCTTGCCGCTCTTACAGTAAAGAACCCTCTACGTAGTTTAAGGTTAAACCTCTTTTCTTCTAATTGTAATGAGTGGCCACGAGTCTTATTAAACTCTCTTCTGTGAAAAAATGTTATCCCTATTGTGGGGTCACCAGTACAGTATTTGTAAATTGAAATCATATCCCCTCTCAAGCGTCTCTTCTCCAGAGAGAATAAGTTCAGCGTTCGCAACCATTCCTCATAACTAAGATCCTCCAGACCCTTTATTAGCTTTGTTGCCCTTCTTTGTACTCGCTCCATTTCCAGTACATCCTTCCTGAGGACTGGTGCCCAGAACTGGACAGCATACTCCAGGTGCGGCCGGACCAGAGTCTTGTAGAGCGGGAGAATTATCGTTTTATCTCTGGAGTTGATCCCCCTTTTAATGCATGCCAATATTCTGTTTGCTTTATCAGCAGCAGCTTGGCATTGCATGCCACTGCTGAGCCTATCATCTACTAGGACCCCCAGGTCCTTTTCCATCCTAGATTCCCCCAGAGACTTCTGAATATCAATGTAAAAGCATTACTCATTTCTACATATATGTGGCGCAAAGAATACAAATGTATACCATTAATATTGTTAGAATATATTCAAACATTGTTCTTTATATGGGTGACAAGTGAGATCTGAAAAGCTAAAACAAATGAAAGATGAATGTAAGTTAAACCAAAAACATTTTTCAAAGTCTTTCAAAGTTCATGAAAATAAAATAAACACATTTTTTTCACTTGTTCTAAATGTACCCAACTGTGATACATATATTTTCTGTTCAACTGTTTTACCTGTGTCTTTATACTGAGCTGCCCCACTGCTGAGATCAGGCTTGCAGGGGAGTACCTGTCCTGTAAATAGCTGGGCTTATAAACGAAGAAGCAAGTTCATATGAGTATCATCAATATAGTGAAGTGCATTTGTAGTCCAAATAAATAAAATGTATAAAATAACTAATAAATTAGCCAACTGACCAATTGAGGTCTTATAATGCCATCACTCTTGTTTTTGTTATGCAGTCCTGTAGCACAGCAGAGATAATTGGGCCAACGTATATGCATTCATTTACAAAACTTTAGCTCAAGAAAATAACTCCTATGTATTTGTTGCAAATAGGAACTTAGATGTCTGTCTTCAATTGTCCTCTAATGGTAGAGGTACACAACAGATTTCTGTATGGCCACATTATAAAGCACCACATACCTTACTCCAGATTGTCTCCAATGCTCCATGTTTTCAGCAACCTCCTCCCTTCTTAACCTCACCAACTAGAAAATAGTGTAATGGGGTGTACACACGGTAGGACTTTTCGTCTACAAAAGTCAGACAGCCTGTCCGACAGACTTCCGGCGGACTTTCGGCGGACTTGCGGCAGACTTTCTAACGAACGGACTTGCCTACACACGACCACACAAAAGTCCGACGGATTCGTACGTGATGACGTACACCGGACTAAAATAAGGAAGTTCATAGCCAGTAGCCAATAGCTGCCCTAGCGTGGGTTTTTGTCCGTCGGACTAGCACACAGACGAGCGGATTTCGGGGTCCGTCGTAGTTACGACGTAAAGATTTGAAGCATGTTTCAAATCTAAAGTCTGTCGGATTTGAGGCTGAAAAAGTCCGCTGAAAGTCCGGAGAAGCCCACACACGATCGGATTACCAGCCAGCTTTAGTCCGTCGGCGTCCGTTGGACTTTTGTAGACGAAAAGTCCGACCGTGTGTACGCCCCATTAGAGAAGAGCTATTAAACTTGATTTGTTAAAGGCAAATAGGCTGTTCACTTTGCAAGGATTTTTTTTTTCTTTACATAGTGAATACGGTGAAACCATGCTGACTTCAATCATCATCACTTCAATTTTTTTTTTTTAGCCCAGACTTTTTCAAATTGTCTGTTTTCCAAAATGTTAGTAAGCTTCTCATTAAGCATTAACGGTTACCTTTATTGATTTTTCATGTTCAAACATACATATTAAAGGCCATAAGATGTATTTAGCCTAAGATATAAAGAAACAGTAGACCAGGGGTCCTCAAACTTTTTAAACAGGGGGCCAGTTCACTGCCCCTTAGACTGCTGGAGGGCCAGACTATAGTTTGAAAAAAATATGAACAAATTCCTATGCACACTGCACATATGTTATTATGCACTCTTGCGCTCAGAATGCAGGGTTCAGGAGTGTGTTGCACTCAGAATGCAGGGTTCAGGAGTGCGTTACACTCAGAACGCAGGAATCATGAGTGCGTTGCGCTCAGAATGCAGGGTTCAGGTGTGTGTTGCACTCAGAATGCAGGGTTCAGCAGTGTGTCACACTCAGAATGCAGGGTTCAGGAATGTGTTACGGTCAGAATGCAGGGATCAGGAGTGCGTTACAGTCATAATGCAGGGTTCAACAGTGCAATGCATTCAGAATGTAGGGTTCAGGAGTGCGTTACGGTCAGAATGCAGGGTTCAGGAGTGTGTTGCGCTCAGAATGCAGGGTTCAGGAGTGTGTTGCGCTCAGAATGCAGGAATCAGGAGTGTGTTGCACTCAGAATACAGGGTTCAGGAGTGTGTTGCACTCAAAATGCAGGGTTCAGGAGTGCGTCACACTCAAAATGCAGAATTCAGGAGTGCGTCACACTCAAAATGCAGAATTCAGGAGTGCGTTACGGTCAGAATGCAGAGATCAGGAGTGTGTTATGGTCAGAATGCAGGGTTCAGAAGTGCGTTGCGTTTAGAATACAGGGTTCAGGAGTGTGTTGCACTCAGAATGCAGGGTTCAGGAGTGCATCGCACTCAGAATGCAGGGTTCAGGAGTGCGTTGCTCTCAGAATGCAGGAATCATGAGTGTGTTGTGCTCAGAATGCAGGGATCAGGAGTGTGTTGCACTCAGAATGCAGGGTTCAGGAGTGTGTCGCACTCAGAATGCAGGGTTCAGGAGTGCGTTACAGTCAGAATGCAGGGATCAGTAGTACGTTACAGTCAGAATGAAGGGTTCGGCAGTGCAATGCATTCAGAATGTAGGGTTCAGGAGTGTGTTACGGTCAGAATGCAGGGTTCAGGAGTGTGTTGTGCTCAGAATGCAGGGTTCAGGAGTCTGTCGCACTCAGAATGCAGGAATCAGGAGTGTGTCACACTCAAAATGCAGAGTTCAGGATTGCGTTACGGTCAGAATGCAGAGATCAGGAGTGCGTTATGGTCAGAATGAAGGGTTCTGGAGTGCATTGCACTCAGAATGCAGGGTTCAGGAGTTCGTTATGATCAGAATGCAGGGATCCGGAGTGCGTTGCACTCAGAATGAAGGGATCAGGAGTGCGTTGCGGTCAGAATGCAGGGTTCAGGAGTGCATTACGGTCATAATGCAGGGATCAGGCGTGAGTTAGGCTCAGAATGAAGGGATGGGGAGTGGGTAGTTACATGAGAAGGGCAGAGGACACCTCTATGTGTGTGGGGGGGAGGTGATGTGGAGGGTGGCAGAGGACACTGCTATGTGGGTGGTCCTGCCCATGACAGTGTCCTCTGCCCCTTTCACATCCCTCCCCCACAGACACATACACATAGTGGTGTCCTCTGCACCCTTTCCCCTATACCAGTGACCTCTGTGCCCTCCCTCCTCGCCACCTCCCATAGCAGTGTCCTACCAGCAGAAAGCAGAGGGCAGCATGGTTCTGGGTGGAGGATGGGAGCCGGCAGAATGATTTTTCATGTTGGCAAGCTGGTTATTGGTTGCCCTGTGTCCTATCAACCAATCACCTGCGGTTTAAGATCAGTGGTTACGTAATTATTGGACATATGATGTCTGGTACCACATCCTTACAAAATGTATACATACAAAAAACCTAAGTTTAAAAAAAGAGGACTTTAAAGATACCACATGCTTGTATAAAAAAAAAAAGCAATATTTTATTCTACAAATATTAAAAACATATATGATGTTTTAAGAAGACAACACAATTACATGTAAACATTGCAAGTACATAAGACACTCATATAACATCACTCATCATCTCCATCAGACTTGGGCGATAGAATGCTTGCTGTGACTTTGACGTGTTTCACAGGTCCATGCCCGCTTCATCAGGAAGACAGCAACAGTCAAGCTCTATAATAGTAAACAATATAGTCATCAAGATAACAGTATATTAAGAAATATTCAATATAAGTTTTTTCTCCCTGCTAGGGAACTAATAATATTACATACCTGTACTTTGCATGTAAAACAATCATAGACAAAATTGTATACACAACCACCAATTATAGGCTTTCTGGAACAGATAGGTCAGCTCCTCCAAAGTTAGTCCATTCCAAATCCCCATAGGGAAATAAGAGGGAACCCCTCTATGAGACTAATGTTGTATCATGTATAATGCAGCTGAAAGTAAAGAGGGAAAAATGAAAGTGATAGTATGGCACAGTACAAATAAAGGGGTATATCTATTTGTCAAAAAGGATATTTATCATCTCCGTATTCTAAGCATCTACAGCAGCCTGTCAAAAATTTTCCCAAATAGTCATAATAATATCAGTGGGAGCTTACATTTTCCAAACTTCACCCCTACTCCCCAATTTGAGAAAATTACCTCTATAGACCCTAAGGGTCTAGATGGTCACAGCCCCCCAGTGGAGTTAAATCCATAGTTATACCAGTTAAATCAGAAGTCATAAAAGTCATAAACAGGCTAGCAAGAATTATATATACCTAGAAATTCTAGATAGGGGGGACCCAGGTATATATAATTCTTGTTAGCCTGTTTATTAGATTTATGATATTGACCTCTGATTTAACTGGTATAACTATGGATTTAACTCCACTGGGGGGCTATGGCCACACACCTTGGGCCACAGGTTGAGCACCAGAGCCCTATATGGAACTCTCTGAAAGTCAGCATCTAGGTTTGCACACTGAGGAAGATGAGAATCCTGTTCCTTGTGATCCTAATAAGTAAGTCAGTGGCGGCTGGTGCTTAATTTTTTGGGCGGGGGACCGGCAAACAAATCACCCGCCACCACCCCCATTCAGTCGGTCCGTTAGTCAAACCCCCCACTTCCTATCGCTCAGTCAATCGGCAAACCACCCACCACCCCCCTCACCGTTGCTCGCCTGTCCGCCCACCAGCTCCGCATTTACCCCATCCAGGTAGCGGGCAGCTTTGGTGGCATCCCCCTGCATCTCCTTCTCAGCTGCCAATATGGTCAGTTCTCCTCTTGGCAAATTGGGTCTTAAGACTCACTTCCTGAATGGCCTGGAGGAGAAGCAGGAAGACATTAGCAAATATTAATTTGCTATTTTCACACAACTGGGTGGGCTCAGGACGCAGTGCTCTGTGCCCCAAGCCCACGCTTTTTTGAAACCACCCTTTTTTTAAGCCAATTAGAGCTTCAGGCGCATGGATTAGGGGGGTGGCACCCCTGCGCCCCTAATGGAGTGGCCCCCACTGCTTGCTAGTGTCTCAGTCTTTTGTAGGGAGCAGTATAACCCAGTTGTCTATAATTTTCCACAATTCCTGGGTTCCTGGACATGCCCAGGAAAGATTGCTCTTCTTCTATCCCTCAGCAGTTCAGAGAGGCCAAAACCTGATAAAGCAGAAGTATCTGGGCAAGTGATATGCAGCCAAGTGATAGGCATTCCACTGCCTCAACTCTTGTGTGGACAGGAGCCTAATAGCATGCTACTTCACTAGAGAACCCAGCTACTGTGGGGAGCACCCCCACAAATGCTACCAAAGTATTGTATTTCCAGTGAGGTGGCTCTTTGTCTTTTGACCTGCAATCTCTCCAGTTGTTCACTTGTTTTATAAGTAAAATAAAAAATTATCTTATTGAGCCACAAACACACCATGATCTTCCCTGGGGTTGATTTACTAAAACTGGAGAGTGCAAAATCTGGTGCATGGTAGCCAATCAGCTTGTTCAGTTAAGCTTTGACAAAAAAAAATGGAAGCTGGTTGATTTCTGTACAGAACGACACCATATTTTGCACTCTACAGTTGTTTGCAAATGTGACTAGCATTGTTGTAGAGCTAGAGCAACAATGTTTGCCTAATATTCTTTTTGATGTTTAACGTTTTTTATTTAGGTTCAAAATTCCAAAGCTATGTATTTATTACACTTTACTAGCAAAAAAATATAGTTCAGCCTCTGCTATACTGCCATAATCTACTGTATGTGAGGATTAAAGGTATATAGAAACTCCTTTATTTCTTTCCTTCAATCATGGCAGGCTAGTTGTACTGAAGTCGACCAATAAATGACTTCAGTACAACCAGCCTGACCATAAACAGATCAAAATTTGCTCAGTTCCTGTCGAGCTGGCCAAATTTCGATCAGTCTATGGCTGGCCTTACCGTAGACAATTGTGATCTATAACTACATAAGACAAAAAAAGAAGGCCAGCACAAATGTGGGTTGGAGGGAAAATGAAAGCATGTAAGCAGCTAGAACCTTAACACACACACATTTCTTAATGCAATATATATGCAAATACAAGCCACAAAAACAGCCTTCTCTGGATGTTCAAGTGGAAACCGCAATCCATTTAACAAAAATGTATGTACTAGACCTGTTAAGAGTTCACATTCACTGGTACTCATGTGAACCTGTAAAAGGCATAATTTCATTGTTCAAAGAGATTTCTCATTGCTTTTGTGCATTATTTTCTATAATTGGGCCCACAGGGGTTTAAAACTGGAGAGTGCAAAATCTAGTGCGGCTCAGCATAGAAACCAAATAGCTTTCAGTTTTTTTTTTCAAAGCTTAATTGAACAAGCTGAAGTTAGACTTAGGCTGACTGGCCCCAGATTTTGCACTCTCCTGTTTTAGTAAATCAACCCCATAGAGTCCACACATAAGGGTTGATTTATTAAAACTGGAGAGTGCAAAATCTGGTGCAGTTGTTCATAGAAACCAATCAGCTTCTAACTTCAGCTTATTCAATTAAGCTTTGACAATAGTTGATTGGCTACCACACTCAGCTGCTCCAGATTTTGCAGTCTTCAGTTTTAGAAAGACAACACCATAGTCCTGTGTTTCAATATAAGTCCTTTCAGACATCTTATTGGCAAAGTGACTGCTCGGGTACATTTTTACTCGATCTGATAATTTATATATGTACACAGAGACATTTTATTAATATTGTAGGAACAAAAGGTGACTATTTAATAAATGTCATCACTATTATACATTTCAAGATGCCAACAGGAAATACATTTGTAACAATAGAACTAAAATTTACCCTGCTCTTTCTCACGGTATTATTTAACAAATTACACTGATAACACTATTTTTTGGTCAACCGTATTAGGCAGTAAAATGAAAGTAAACATTGAGCGTAAAGCTATCGAGGTTCAGATTTCCAGTTATGTATCCTTTTGTTTTTCATCTGTTATAATTTAGGCTTAGGCTGGCCACAGATGGATTTTATATTCTTCTTTTTGTTCAGCTAGCATGCTAAACTAAAAAAAAAAAAAAAAAAATGAAATGGACAAATTCCTCCATCCACACAATCAGGATGGGTGGATTCATCCTCCCTGCTGAGACATTATATTCAGACAGCATGTCACGTACAGTGTGACAGAGCCTGACGTGTACTAGGCCTCTTATAAAGCCCCGGCTCTGAGAAAACTGATGTTGCGACAGTGACTGCGAGAATGCAACAAGATATGAGTGCCTGTAAGATGTTCCATCAGCTGTGGCAGTGGGTAGCAGGTGCATTGCCAGAGATGGTTCAAATCGCTGGAACAGCAGATGGCAGCAGAGACAGCAGGCCTAAGATTGGGCAGACAGCAAGCAACAGGTGCTTGACAGGCAGCTGGCAGGTAGCAGACGTGGAAGAACTGGCAGCACTCAGCAGGTGAAGGACAAGCAAGGGACCAGGTAGCATGCAGAGCAGGACAGGTGGATAACCGGATGCAAGATCAGATGAGCCAGGTCAGCAACATACGGTCAGAAACAGGCATGAACGGCAGGCAGAGAATGGTCAGGATACAAGCAGGCGTCAACAACGTAGAATCAGGCAGATGAGCAAGAGGCAGAGCAAATCCAGAGACAGGCCAAGGTCAGGGCAGGTAGCGTTCAAGCAAGGTCAGGGCAAGCTGGGTCAATAACAGAAGTCAACACAGGAACAGATACAGGGACATGGGTAATAGCTGTAGATCAGGCAGCACTGGCTAATAGAACTGTTGCAGTTTAAATAGTCCAATTGGCACCAACATTAGCGACAGACTATGCCCAATTATGCACAGAAAAATGGTCACTCGCACATCTGCATTGGCGCACCCGTGTAAGTCTTGAGGCTTAATCTGTACTATGGCTAGTGCTTTCCTGACACAGTGGTTGCAATTTCTGCTTGAGCAAAATTTTCCAACAAGCCTGCTCGACAGTAGATGATCCTTAGTTTGGGAGTGACTATGCATGGAACAAAGTTTGGCCAGTCTCTGCTGAACTTTGATACAGCTAACCTTACTTTAATAATAATGTTATATTTTTTTATGTGCCACAATGGGGTTGATTTGCTAAAACTGGTGCAGCTGTGCATGGTTGCCAATCAGCTTCTAACTTCAGCTTGTTCAATTCAGCTTTGACAACAATTTTAGGGTATAAAATGTATATAACATTAAATTATAAAATAGCATATACTGTACCTAATAAGCTTTTGATTTTAAAAACTGTTTTGGAAAGAGGGAATAGTTAAATCTCTGTCAAGAGTTTAGTATTTTCTTTGACCCCACTGTAGAGATCTTACCAGATTTACTATCTCTGAACACTAAAACAAGAAACAAGGGAGCAGTTTTCATAGAACAAGAAGTAAGAGACATCAAAGAAACATAATCCAGAGTTCTAACCCTTCTTCACTCTACTAAAAATGTGTCCTTATAGGTAGTGTTACTCAAATGTGTCTGTTCCATTTGCGGCCATTTCAGCTGAACAGGTCAAAATGTTCAGGATTTGAAAGATATCAAATCTGAACCCCACTGAAGTCAAAGGGTAAAAAATGCAGATGGTTTGTTTGGGCCTCTGGATAGCAACTACAGCAGTCAAATGCAACAAAATGACATGGGAAGCCCACCAAAAGTCTGAGGAACTTGTCTCTACGTAAAGAAAGA
Organism: Aquarana catesbeiana; assembly: GCF_042186555.1. NCBI lineage: Eukaryota > Metazoa > Chordata > Amphibia > Anura > Ranidae > Aquarana > Aquarana catesbeiana. The sequence continues at coordinate 537,592,294 of NC_133328.1, read as the reverse complement.
GAAAGTAATGTATCCAACAGTGGAGAGGGGTCATTTGATATGGATTCCAATGACAGTGATGGAAAGATGCTAATCTTTAGCTATACAGCTTTGTAGGGTCCCTAAATGCTGTACACACTGTTACAGAGTCACTAACGGTTGTTTCTGGGACTCAGCAGCACTGTCCTTTGCCAGTTTTTTTTAATACTTGTGTTTACACAAAAGCTTAGCAGCTCCCCAAAAACATAAAAAAATGTCAGTCAAATTAATAGGCTTTTCTCAGTTGTAGTTTGAGCCTCATCTGGTGTCAGCTTAGCAAATTGTATTAGCCGTTGAATGGTCTGCTCCCCAAAAAACATTTATTTCAACATTGTCAATGAGCAAAAAGGTTGTTTGCTGAATAGCTGTAAGAGGGATAACAAACTGGAAATAGAAATTACCTTCACAGTAGGCTGTAATGTTAACCAAAATTAGAGTTTATAAGTACCACATGCCACTCAATTTGCATGGCATGATAGCTGTTTTTGTAACAAAAAATTAGAGTGTCAACCAATGAGTGTAAATGGGTATATCCACACAGGTCCACTTTATAACTGTATAGACTGTGCAACTACAATTAAAAACATATGGAGTTACATAGTTACATAGTAGGTGAGGTTGAAAAAAGACACAAGTCCATCAAGTCCAACCTATGTGTGTGATTATGTGTCAGTATTTCATCACATATCCCTGTATGTTGCGGTCATTCAGGTGATTATCTAATAGTTTCTTGAAGCTTTCAATGCTCCCCGCTGAGACCACCGCCTGGGGAAGGGAATTCCACATCCTTGCCGCTCTTACAGTAAAGAACCCTCTACGTAGTTTAAGGTTAAACCTCTTTTCTTCTAATTGTAATGAGTGGCCATGAGTCTTATTAAACTCTCTTCTGCGAAAAAGTTTTATCCCTATTGTGGGGTCACCAGTACAGTATTTGTAAATTGAAATCATATCCCCTCTCAAGCGTCTCTTCTCCAGAGAGAATAAGTTCAGTGCTCGCAACCTTTCCTCATAACTAAGATCCTCCAGACCCTTTATTAGCTTTGTTGCCCTTCTTTGTACTCGCTCCATTTCCAGTACATCCCTCCTGAGGACTGGTGCCCAGAACTGGACAGCATACTCCAGGTGCAGCCGGAACAGAGTCTTGTAGAGCGGGAGAATTATCGTTTTATCTCTGGAGTTGATCCCCCTTTTAATGCATGCCAATATTCTGTTTGCTTTATTAGCAGCAGCTTGGCATTGCATGCCATTGCTGAGCCTATCATCTACTAGGACCCCCAGGTCCTTTTCCATCCTAGATTCCCCCAGAGGTTCTCCCCCCAGTGTATAGATTGCATTCATATTTTTGCCACCCAAATGCATTATTTTACATTTTTCTACATTGGACCTCATTTGCCATGTAGTCGCCCACCCCATTAATTTGTTCAGGTCTTTTTGCAAGGTTTACACATCCTGTGGAGAAGTTATTGCCCTGCTTAGCTTAGTATCGTCTGCAAATACAGAGATTGAACTGTTTATCCCATCCTCCAGGTCGTTTGTAAACAAATTAAATAGGATTGGTCCCAGTACAGAACCCTGGGGAACCCCACTACCCACCCCTGACCATTCTGAGTACTCCCCATTTATCACCACCCTCTGAACACGCCCTTGTAGCCAGTTTTCAATCCATGTACTCACCCTATGGTCCATGCCAACGGACCTTATTTTGTACAGTAAACGTTTATGGGGAACTGTGTCAAATGCTTTTGCAAAATCCAGATACACCACGTCTACGGGCCTTCCTTTATCTAGATGGCAACTCACCTCCTCATAGAAGGTTAATAGATTGGTTTGGCAAGAACGATTCTTCATGAATCCATGCTGATTACTGCTAATGATATCATTCTTATTACTAAAATCTTGTATATAGTCCCTTATCATCCCCTCCAAGAGTTTACATACTATTGATGTTAGGCTAACTGGTCTGTAATTCCCAGGGATGTTTTTTGGGCCCTTTTTAAATATTGGTGCTACATTGGCTTTTCTCCAATCAGCTGGTACCATTCCAGTCAATAGACTGTCTGTAAAAATTAGGAACAACGGTCTGGCAATCACCTGACTGAGTTCCCTAAGTACCCTCGGATGCAAGCCATCTGGTCCCGGTGATTTATTAATGTTAAGTTTCTCAAGTCTAATTTTAATTCCGTCCTCTGTTAACCATGTAGGTGCTTCCTGTGTTGTGTCATGAGGATAAACACTGCAGTTTTGGTTACTGAAGCCCCCCGATTCACACGTGAATATTGAGAAGAATAAATTCAATACCTTTGCCATCTCCCCATCCTTTGTAACCAGATGTCCTTCCTCATTCTTTATGGGGCCAATATGGTCTGTCCTCCCTTTTTTACTGTTTACATACTTAAAGAATTTCTTGGGATTTTTTTTGCTCTCCTCCGCTATGTGTCTTTCATGTTCTATCTTAGCCGTCCTAATTGCACCCTTACATGTCTTATTGCATTCTTTATAAAGTCTGAATGCTGAGGATGATCCCTCCACCTTGTATTTTTTGAAGGCCTTCTCCTTTGCTTTTATATGCATTTTTACATTGGAGTTAAGCCATCCAGGATTTTTGTTCGCTCTTTTAAATTTATTACCCAATGGGATACATTGGCTAATGCCCTTATTTAATATGCTCTTAAAGCAAACCCATCTCTCCTCCGTATTCTTTGTTCCTAATATTTTATGCCAATTTATGCCTTTTAGCAAGGTTTGTAGTTTAGGGTATTTGGCTCTTTTGAAATTCAGTGTCTTTGTGTTCCCTTCATGTTTCCTATTTGTGTGATTTATACTGAAACTAATTGACTTGTGATCGCTGTTACATCTGTGATCAGGTCTGTATTGTTGGTAATCAGTAGATCCAGTAATGTTTTATTTCTAGTTGGTGCGTCTACCATCTGACCCATAAAATTGTCCTGCAAGACATTAAGGAACTGGCGAGCCTTAAATGAATGCGCGGTTCCCTCCGCCCAGTCTATGTCTGGATAATTAAAATCCCCCATTTTGATAACACTTTCCATCCTTGCTGCTAATCCAATTTGTGATAGGAGATCCGTCTCCACTTCCTCCCTCAGGTTAGGGGCCTATAGCATACTCTCAGTATTATTTTCCCCTTAGCTTCATCCCTTTGGAGCTCTACCCATAAGGATTCCACCTCCTCACTAGCTCCCTCAGTGATGTCATCTCTCACATTCACTTGTACATTATTCTTGATATATAGGCATACCCCTCCCCCTTTTTTACCCTTTCTTTTTTTTTTTTTTTTTTCCACAAGAAAAGATTTTATTGAAAAAATAACAAGATAGCAAGTACAATACATCGAAAGAGTATCAAAAAGAATCATACAGTACACTCATATGACAATGGTACGTCATAAAGATTATTGTTGTGACACGTTTGTATTTACAGAATGTATATGTAACATTTAAAATATACACCCAAAAGGGGGCATTTTTGATAGCAAGAAATGCATCAGTGATATTAATACAGTAGTGAAGGTATTCCAGTGTCTCTGGTACAGGGAGGTCCAATGCCCGTCCTGTCCCTTGAGTAAATTACATATAAGGAGATAGGTTCGAGTGTCTGTTAGTGGGGGATTAGACACATTATGACGGTCTTACGTAGAGCATAACCCCAAATATTAGAAAACAAAATAAATAAGAATAGGGGGATAGGTGGGGAGGGATTGTTAAAACAAAGGGATAGGGGTTAGGGGGAAGATATAGGGGAAGGAGGGGGGAAGAAAGAGATGGCAGAGAAGAAGAAAAAAGCAGAAAAAGAGAAAGAGAGGGAGGGACCGCCCCTCGACCCAAGCCCCCCGAGCGCCCCCGCGAGTCCTGAATTGTAACATACAGTATAAAGTTAGGTTTATTTGCCAGTTTCTCTGTCTGGAAACATAATAGAACCACATGTTCCATCACTTGTTACAAGACATACAATGTGAAACTATAGAAGGGAGTGTGTTTAGGACGGGAAAAAGGATTTATAGTAATCAGTGGTTTTAAAATGGGACCAGCAGGCCCATATGGCAGTAAATTTTTGGATACGGTCTTGGGAAATATGAATCAGTTCTTCCATCTCCTCGAACTTTGCAACCCTGATTAACCATTCTGTAATGGTCGGGGGAGTGATTGAGCGCCAGTGTGCGGGGATGCACACTCTGGCGGCATTTACCATGTGCATTGCAAGTGATTTATGGTAAACTTTTTTGGGCAGGGTCGAATGATGGAGGAGATATTGGGCCGGATTAAAATTTAAGGAATAAGTTGTTACATGTGTAATAATGGAGTGTACCTCTTTCCAGAATGGCTGAAGTAGTGGGCATTCCCACCAGATATGTAGCATGTTGCCTATTGCCTTATTGCATCTCCAGCAAATATTGGGTATAGAGGGCGAGAATTGGTGTAATCGAGCGGGAGTTCTATACCATTTCGTGGCAATTTTGTACCCATTTTCTTGGATTGCAACATTCATAGACCCCTTGTGAGCGTTTGTAAGGATAGATTCCCAGTCATCGTCTGAAAAATTGATTTGTAGGTCTTTCCCCCAAGATAATCTTGAGGTTTCCGTCTGTGGGCGAAGCGTGTCATCTTGGAGGAAGGAATAAATCATGGATATTAGGTGACTTTGTGGGGTGGACTGAGAATACATTGTTTCGAATGGAGTAAGTGGTCTTGTCCAAATGTCGTTTGTGTTGGTCGATGCAAGGAAGTGTCTTAGCTGTCTGTATGACCAAAAGGGGAACTCTTTTGTGCGTGAGACGGATTTTAATTCGTTATATGTGCGTATCCTCCCGTCAACAAAAAAATGACGAGCATAGATATCGTCATGTGGCCACTCTTGTGTTAGGAAAGAGTTTGATTCTCCAGGAGTAAACTCAGGGTTGGCCCAAAGAGGGGTCAACGGTCCTGGCGTTGAGGCTATGTGGTATAAGTTCTTTGCTGTAGAGAAAGCTCGCAGTGACGGGTATATAAACGGATGTGATTTTACAGCCTGAGGGTAGTGTTGCGTTGGGACCCATGTTAAGGTGTGCAAGGGTATAGTACTAAAGGCATTTTCCAAAATGGTCCAAAGTTTGCTTAGTTTATGAGTTTTCCAGTTTACCACTCTAGTGAGGTGGCAAGCCAGGTAGTATTTATGTAGATCTGGCAAGGCAATCCCCCCTTTCGTTTTGGAGCATGTCAGTTTCGTATATTTGATGCGGGGGGGACCGCCTTTCCAGATAAATTTTGAGCAGGCTTTTTTATAGGCCAAGAAGAAAGATGGGGGTAAGTGGATTGGGATTGTTTGCATAAAATATAAAAGACGGGGAAGGATTATCATCTTTATCAATGCCGAGCGACCAAACCAGGAGACATTCAGGGTATTCCAGCTTTGAAGGTCTGTTTGGATCTTCGTCAAGGCATTGAGAAAGTTGCGATCATAAAGCTCTGATAGATGCCGGGGGATTCTAATGCCTAGGTAGGTGATATAGTCATTTTTCCACTGAAAAGGGAACGAAGCTTGGCAGCGAGTAACTTCTAATGGTGGTAGAGAGACATTGAGGGCCTGGGATTTAGAATAGTTAATTTTAAAGTTGGACAATATTCCAAAGTGGGTAATATCTTTCAGTAGGTTAGGAAGAGATGTGTGCGGTGTTTGCAATGATAATAGGATGTCGTCTGCAAAGGTGGCAACCTTAAATTCCCTGCGGTTCATGGGTATACCCTGGATATCTGGGTTGGCTCTTATTCTGTTAAGAAGGGGTTCAAGAGACAGGACGAAAATTAGGGGGGACAGAGGGCATCCTTGACGGGTACCATTGCTGATGTGGAAGGCGCTCGACAGGAGGCCATTTGCTTTAACTCTTGCTGTTGGAGTAGTATATAGGGCACAGATGTGAGCAACCATGCGTGGAAGAAGGCCAATTCCTTTGAGTACTTCCTGCATGTAATCCCAGGCCACCCTGTCGAACGCCTTCTCAGCATCCAGGGATAAGAGAAATCCCTTGGTGTTGGATGTGTTAAGCCAGTGGTGTAGGTTCAGGGTGCGGATGGTATTGTCTTTTGCCTCTCTGCCTGGGATAAACCCTACTTGATCGGGCAAAACTAGGTCTGGAATCAGGGGTAGTAACCTATTTGCTATAATTTTGGCATACAATTTAATGTCTACATTGAGCAGCGATATGGGTCTGTAATTAGAAACTATCATTGGGTCTTTGTCTGTTTTGGGGATCACTGCTATCTGGGCTTCTAACATGTGTCCAGATGTGACGAGTGGATTTGAAAGGAAGTTAAAGGCCGACAACATTTTGGGTGTTAGTGCTTCTAGGAAAGTTTTGTAGTATATGAGAGGTAGGCCATCAGGGCCTGGGCTTTTACCCGCCTTCGTTTGTTTAATGGCAAGATTGAGTTCTTCTATGCTCATGGGGAGTTCTAATTCCTTAGCTTTTTGTGTTGGTATTGGCTTGGGGCAATATTGGGACAGAAACTCCTGAATTTGTAAAGACCTGTCATGTGCGGAAGAGGAGTCTGGTGGGTTTTGAGGTAGGTTGTACAGCTTGGAATAAAACTCCTCAAAGTGTTTGGCTATTTCCTCATTTTTGGAGAGGAGTTTGCCTTTTGCAGTGCGGAGGTGGTGTATAGTGGTAGATGTTTTAGCTGCCTGGATTGTGCGAGCGAGAAGTCTCCCGCTCTTGTTGCCATGTTCATAAAACACTTTTTGGCCTAGGATATATCTTCGCCTAGTGCGTTTCCCTAGTTCGTCCAACAGAGATGCTCTTGCTTGTGAGAGAGCTTGTAGTGTGGATTGGGAGATGGACTTTTTGTGAGATGTTTCAAGTCTGTGGATCGTTTCGGTAAGGGCTTTGATCTGCTCTTGGTGTCTCTTTTTTTCCGCCGTGGCTAAGGCTATGAGTTTACCTCTTAAAACGCACTTATGTGCTTCCCACAGCGTCACCGGAGTGATATCAGGGGTTGAATTTTCCTGGAAGTACAGTTGGATTTGGGTGTTCAGTTGCCGGATTGTTTCAGGATCTTTTAGGAGAGATGGGTTCAATCTCCAAGTTTTGGTAGTCTTACGCGATTCCGGGAATGAGAGGGTAATCGTAATGGGGTGGTGGTCGGATAAAAACATGTTTTCTATTGTGGCTTGCGTGAGGTATGAGAGGTCTGGTTGGGATAAAAATAGATAATCAATTCTAGAATATTTCTGGTGTGGGGGAGAGAAGTACGTGTAATCTCTGTCTGTTGGATATAAAGTGCGCCATGCGTCGTGTAGGGTGAGGTTTTGTAGTTGGAGTTTGATTTGTTTTAAGGCCCGGAATGGGAGTGTGGAAGTGCCAGTAGAGGAATCTAGGCAAGGGTTCAGTGGAACATTAAAGTCTCCTCCCAGTATCAAAATGCCTGTTTGGAAGGATGAGAGTAAGTCACAGATTTTCCGGAGGAAAGGGACTTGATGGTCGTTTGGGCAGTATATATTCGCTATAGTGATGGGTTTGGACGCATAGGTGCCTTTGACGAAAATGTATCTGCCTTCCTGGTCGATCAATGTGTCTGATAAGTGAAAGTCTGCATGTTTAGAGATAAGTATAGAAACTCCTTTTGTCTTAGAAGATGGATTTGAGGAGTGTAAGGCCTGTTTGTATACATGGTTCGTCAGTTTAGGTATGGCATTGGTTCGGAAGTGTGTCTCTTGCAGTAACAGGAAGTGAGCTTTGTGTTTCGTGAGTTCTGAGAGAACCTGAGATCTCTTTTCAGGGAGGTTTAGGCCTCTTACATTAAGCGACAGGCATTTAAGTGAGAGTTGATGGTTGCTGGTGGCAGTCTTCTGCATTGTATTAATGTTGTGAATAATGAAAGAAGTTTAAATAGGTGTTAGCCTGCCCTCCAGTATTGTCTGCCTGGACGAGGGGGCTCAGGGATCGACGACCAGGAGCCGGACGGAGGGGCGGCCCCCTCGAGGAAATAGAACGGAAGGAGGATAAGTATGAGAGGAGAGAAGAGAGAGAGGAGAGAGGAGAGAGAAGGAAAAGAAAGAAAGGGGCAGGGTGAGGTGTGTGGGTGGGGGTAGTATGAAACAAGAAGAGGGGGAGAGAAGGTAGAAAACACTAAAAAAAAAAAAAAAGGGGGGGGGTAAACACCAGTTAATGAACTGGGCGAGTCAGTTACCGGAGGTGGTCGTAGGCGTGCCTATCCACCTAATAAGAATTTCCGGATGGGTAGCTCAAGTCCGTACGGACAGCTATGTGGGGTACGTAGGATTGAGCGGGTATGAGATCCGTTACACTGGTGAGGACGAGTGTAGAGAAATGTCTAGGCTGGGTGGGGTGTACATAGTGAAAAACTATAGTAGACTACGTTTCGGGATACGAAGAACCATATGGCGATTAAGAAGGGGGTGTGGGATATAAGTAGGTTACTGTATCTAGGGTGGACGGGTCTTAGGCACTATAGTAGTGAATAAGGATCTGGGTCAATGTTGACTAAGAGCAACAGGGCTATCTATACCAGATTGAACTGAGAGGAAACAAAAACATAAACATAGACAAAAACATAGACTTTAGCCTATTAGTAACAGCAGTTGTAACAGTAACAGTAACATTCCGGACAGCATGGTGTAGACTCTTTCTCCAGCAAGGCTAAATTACTTTGTGTAAGTGGGGATCGCGTATGTCGATACCGCACTGAAACATTCTATGAGACATTTTGTAAGTGTAACCCAGGAATCAATCATTGTTATTTTTAGTGAAGGAGAGCATTCCGGTTTGGCTAGGGCATTAGCTTTACAACATCACGTTATAGGTTATGTTGTCGCAACAGGGTATTAATTGAATCCTAGAGTAATAGACAATGTGTTGTGGAAGCAGGCCTTTCGGGCTCGTAAGTACAGTGTCCCAGTAGGCTAAGGTTATCTGTGAACAAGTGTCTTAGAATGCACCTAGTCTGGTTTGGTAAAATATAAGGTGGATGGGACTGATTTGGTGACCCTCCAGGACCCTGTGGGCCCCCCACGGGAGTGGATACCCACGTTCCAAGAGGGTGACCAAAGTGAGGTAGAGAGGTTATCTCTGTCAGCATGTGTGTGTTTGCTGGTAAACAATACCTGGGAATAGGGAAAGTAGGTTATATAAACAGAAGTCCGTGAAGAGTTTCTTCTTCTTCCTGTAGAAGGTAAGAGGTGTAAAGTCCCATTGATCTCCGACGTTCTTCATTGGAGCTTGTGGGGTACGGTATCTGAAAGACAACTTCCATAGAGTAGGGCTAGGTTGGTGCTGGAAAAAAAGGAAAAAGTTAGTGTTGCCCGTGCAAGCGTGGATAGAAAGTTCAGGCGGCTATCATGCCAGCGGGAGGTTTCGTCGCGGGGTGTCATGTCGCCCGGGGCTGGGTACAGGCATGTCTCGGCGTGATAGGCGGTCTCCAGGAGAGGTAGGATCCAGCCTGCGGCGTCTCGAGTGGTGCCTTTGGGCTTTGGGGGAGGAATTGGTAGATACTGGCTTCCACGGTTCCGTGGGGAAATAGAATGAGTGCCAATCAGGGATATCCACCAGTGGAATGTCCAGCTGCTCGCAGAAATTGGGAAGGTCTTCCGGGGTTCTTAATAAAGCTGTGCGGCCTCTGGTTGATGCAGAGAGACAGAAAGGGAATTTCCATCTATATTGGATGTTGCGGGAGCGAAGCACATCCAGTAGGGGGCGTAGGGTGCGTCTATTCTGCAGTGTGATTTGTGATAAGTCCTGAAATAGTTTCACCTCAGTTCCATTAAAGGTTATACGTCCCTTTTCTCTCGCCTTCCTAAGAATTTCCTCTTTGAGGGGGAAATTGACAATACAGCAGATAATGTCTCTGGGTGGTTCGTTGTCCCGGGGGGGAGGACGCAGGGTTCGGTGTAGACGCTCCATTTCTATGGGGGAGTCTGCTGGGCGTTCAAGTAAGTCATTAAAGATGGTACTGACTGTGTGGGGAAGTGCGGCCTGGTCAATTCCCTCCGGGACCCCCCTCACCCGAATGTTATGCCTGCGTCCCCTGTTGTCTAAATCTTCCACCTGTCTGTGTAGCTCAAACATGTGGGGCAGGTGGAGATCGTACGTTTTTTGTACTTGCCTGATAGCTGAGGCTTGCAATCTAGCGTTTTCCTCCACATCATTGATCCGGTGGGTTATAGCATGAATATCTTCTTTAAGATCAGAGATTGCGGACATCATGGTGTGTATGATGTCCAGAGCGACCTTCTGGAGGTCTCTTTGGAGGTCCAGCAGGCTTGGGTGCGGATCGGTGTGGTCGCCGCTGTCCATCAGCGGGTCTGTGGCGCTCCTAATCGAGTCCGGGGATGCGGCCTGTACGGCGTGCGCGGCCTGCGATGAGGCCTGTGACGCCTCTAGCAGTGCGGACTGGCGGGTCCGGAAGATGTCTGGGATACTGCCGCTGAGTTGCGGTGTGGGCTCTTTCTGTGTGCGGGGTGTGGAGGTGCTCCTGTTTGACTTTCCCATCGTGGGACAAGTCGTAGATACCCCCGATTCAGCTTCTTTCGTCCTCACTGTGCGGGAGCTGTCTTTTCAAGCAGCCATCTCGGGTCCCGTCCAGGCCACGCCCCCTTTTTACCCTTTCTATCCTTGCGGTATAGGGTATACCCTTGAATGTTTGCCAGCCAATCATGAGAGCTGTTGAACCAGGTCTCTGAAATTCCCACAAAATCTAAATCCTCCTTGTACAACAGTATCTCTAGTTCACCCATCTTGTCCGCCATGCTCCTGGCATTGGTGAACATGCCACATAGTTTAGACCGGTCGCATATTGTCCTCGTATTGGGTGTTTCAAGATTGTAACTAGGACTTGCTACTATACTCACCTTGTGTTTTTGTGCTTTGGTTAACCTACCACTAATGCCCCCAATACTACCCTCTGGAATATCTTCCGCACTGGCTATCACTGTCTCTGGACCCTCCCCCCATCGCCTAGTTTAAAAACCCCTCTAACTTTTTGGCCATCTTCATTCCCAGCAGATCTGCACCCTCCTCATTTAGGTGCAGTATTAACCACACTCTCAACATCAGCAAATTATAAGTTATAGATGCTCACACTCCACTGCATGTGTTAACCATTAACATTTATAGTGTCCATTGATAACAAAATTCAAAGTGAAACCAAATAAACGTGGAAGATGTGGTTGAGCTGACACATACCAGGGGTTTGCACAGGCAGGGATTGCATTGGCAACTATCTTCTTGGATAAAATATTCATCTTGGATTAAGTATTACACTTCAGCTCAGCACAATCTAAAACAACTCTTCTCTACCCCTACACAGGTATGTGTCAGCTCAACCACATCTTCCACCTTTAATTGAAACTGGGATCTGCTTGCTATTTCTGTTTATGTGTCAGCTCAACCACATCTTCCACCTTTCATTGAAAATTAGGATCTATTTGCTATTTCTGTGTATGTGTCAGCTCAACCACATCTTCAACCTTTAATTGAAACTGGGATCTGCTTGCTATTTCTGTGCATATGCTTTTGGTAATCTATGCTGCCTTCAAATTCTTTACCTCTGTACATATCACTGTGATGTTTATTTTGCTTTCTTATTGTCTATACCTAAATTATGAGCTAGGACCCTTCTGCTCTCTTGCTGTGTCTTGTAGTCTGCCTTGGTGTGAGAAGTTCATTCTGTTAGCCATGTGTTCCCCCTATGCAATCCTGACTAATTAATTGGCAATACCCCACCCAAACTCTAGTATAAATTTAGGCCTTCTCTAGGGGATGCACAGTCAGGGGTTTACACAGGCAGGGATTGCATTGGCAACTATAATTTTGGATTAAGTATTACACTTCGGCTCAGCACGTCATCGAATGCACAAAGCGAACATCCACAACCGACTACTGCAACACACTAAACAGACTACAGGTGACCCGATTCTCCATCGAACATTTTTATCTCTCATCCAGGCTTCCTCTTAATCTCACCACTCTGTATTATGCACTCCCTACTTTTCCTTCTCACAGTTGTATCCTCTCTCCTTAAATTCTCTCTTTTTCATCCTTCTTCTCCACCCCACAGCTTATAGATATCACCCTCACTCTTGTTTTCACTTTATTACTGCACGTATCAGCTCCTGCTAATTCTGGACCCATATACCATTAAAACCTGCAGGACACTGGGACGTGTCTCCCCATATAAGTCACACTCCCATATCACCTCTCTCACCCTTCTGCTTCTCCTAACTTCTGGAGATATTTCCCCAAATCCTGGACCGCCATCATTTACCTTCGGCCAACATACCCAGCACCCCCCATCCTCTGATAGCAGCCGCAGTCCACACATTTCATTTCTATTCCTCTTCTGCCTAGAAAAAGCCTCCCCTTCTCCTGTGCCCTTTGGAATGCCGCTCTGTTTGTAACAAACTCACCACCGACTTATTTATCAAAAAACTCCCTGAACCTACTTGTAATTACTGAGACCTGGATCCAAGAATCTGACTTTCCTTTTCCTGCTTCTCTCTCCTATGGTGGCCTCCTGTGGACTCACTCTCCCAGGCCTAGTGGACGGAAAGGAGGTGGTGCTGGAATCCTCCTATCCCCTCAAAGCACTTTTCAGGTTCTTCATCCACCCCCCTCTCTGTCCCTCTCCTCATTTGAAGCTCATTTGTCTATTTTCTCCAGTGTCATTGAGAATTGCTGTGATCTATCGGCCTCCTGGACCGATATCAAGCTTCCTTGACGACTTCTCTGCCTGGATACCCTACTTTCTCTCTTCTGAAATTCCAACAATCATTCTTGGTGACTTCAACATCCCTGTTAATCTTAACACTCCCGCTACTTCTAAGCTGCTGAGCCTAACATCCTCTTTTGACCTAAAACAATGGACACAAGCTTCTACTCACTCTGATGGCAACTGTCTTGACCTCATATTCTCCTACCTATGCACTCCACACAACCTCTCTAATATTGCTTTTCCTCTCTCTGATCACCACCTTATTAGTTTCACTCTCTCCTTATCTTCCTCCTGCTTGCCTTCCAACTACCAAACTATTACCTGTAGAAACCTTTGCCATCTTAACCCTTCTCTTCTTTTTTCTGCTACAGATTGTCTCTATGACAAAATCTCATCCTTGTCCTGCACCAACTTGGCGACTTCTGTCTACAACAGTTCACTGTCATCTACCCTGGATACCTTGGCCCACCACACTATGCACAGAATCAGGCCCTGACTGCTACAGCCCTGGCACACAGACAATATCAGAAGCCTCAAAAAACATAGGCCTGTGGCGTAAGACTAAGTCACAGCAAGATTTCAGCCAATATATATCTGCCCTCCAAAAATACCATTCCTGCCTTCACACTGCCAAACAGACCTACTTTATCACTCTCATTAACACCCTCTCACGCAGTCCCCGTCAACTATTTTCTATCTTTACCACTCTACTTCATCCTCCATTACCTTCACCCACTAACTTACTTACTGCCCAGGGGATTGCTAATCACTTCAAAAATAAGATTGAGACAATTCGTCTCAAGATCTCCACTGTACAGATATCTCCCTTACTTTACACTTCTTGTCCAGATATACTGTACGCTGCTGACCATGCTTGGTCAAATATGCTGCAAAAGTAGTACAATAAACATCCCAGTACAAAACGGTGATGAACTATAAAGGTAGTTTACGGCTATGTAGACACCACTGGTACTGCATGCCTGCTCGATTATGCAGCAGATGTAGTAGAATAAGCCAAAGAAACACAAAGCAATGAGAATAAACAGTAATGGTAGCTTACAGCTCTACTGTGCAGACAAGCAGCACTGGTGCTCAGTGATTGGTTTGATATGCTGCAATTGCAAATGTATTGGAATAAGCCCCAAAGCACAAAGCCATAAGCAGTAAGAATGATTTACAGCAAAGCTAATCAGTACCAGTCCCTGCTTGCAGACCCCTTAATATTCTGTAAACGCTGTAGAATATGCCCCACATAGCAGTAGAAATCAGTCATTTCCCCCCCAATAAGTATCTCCTCAGCACAGCAAGGATCAAACAAGCTAGGAATTCCTTTGTTGGTCAACCCTGCTTAACAGAAATCGATTGTTTGGTTCACTTCTGTCAAAGGGACATGTTGGAAACATTTTCTCGATCAGCAGCTACAGCCAATCTACTGCAGACGCTGATTAGTGTGTTCTGACAGCAGTAAGCACAGTTGTCAGCATTTAATGTCCGGACAGGGAGGATTCTTCTATCCATTTTGTTTGCGTGGATGGAGAAATCTTTTAGTTTTTCCTTCAGCCTGTTTGGATAAAAAAAAAAAGCATAAAAAACAAACAGTGCATGGCCAGGCCAGCTTTGGCAGTGGTGGCATGGAAAGCTTTAGTGTATGGAATATATGTCAGATGTTCTGTAATTACACATTGCAAATAAATATTCACAATGTCATCACTAAAAGTGATTTATGTACTATGTTGTAACATCAGAGTGTATGTTCACTGCTGAAGGGAAATCCACCCCAGCCCATGCTCCTACTCATCTTGTGATAATGCAGTTTCTACTTTAAAATGCCTGGCTTGTCCATGGCCATACGGTGCTCATACAACATGGGCTTAGCTTTCTCTAGGCTGCACATTACACCATGTAGCTGTACTCCAGACGTTTGTAAAAACGTAATAGCTCTATGTACTTGGAATCCCTAAAAGACTGACACACTTCCAATTTTAAGAAAAACAGCTCCAAAATGATACAAAAAATGCTACTGACTTCAGTTAATAGCACATATTACTTTATATCTATTATTTATATAATTATGGCCTTATGACTATCGCTGCCACTGCCAACAGTTATAATAAGGAGACTGTCTATCTTTTTGTAATCCTAAAAAGGATTTGCTGAATTAGGATATAACCTACTTATATTTTAAGGATTATATTTAACAAGTAGGAAGCGGTAGCATGCTAATAATGATGATTGTTAGAAAGCAACATCAAGCATACAGCTAATTACATCATCTTTTCAAAATAATAAATGTACAAAGTGGCTGTTCTACCTACCAAAAATGTTAAGTATTTCTTGTTTGTTTCTGATAAAATCACCTCTGCTGTACCATGTGATGGAACACTGACAGAAAGTAGAATGATTGATTTTCTTAGGGCCAAGACACTATTACAACATGATAAAAAAAATTCACATTATTATTACTAGTAGTCAAACAACATTAAAATTCTTCTATAGCCTATGAATTTGACCGTAAATGTCTGCTCGCGCGATCGTATCCTTTTAGCTGCTTCGTCGAATCTTCATGTCGAACGATATTATACATATTTTTGATTGTATCGAATGATACAATACTTGTTTGTTTCTGTTCATGTCGAACGGTCTACCCACCCATTCCAGCAGCGACCACTAACAGCTCTTTCACTGTCTCTATAATGTTGAATCTTTTCTCTCTATGTCGAATAATCTTGGACTAATAGAGTTAGGTTAGGCACATTCGACTGCAGATTCGATAGACACAGATCGCTATTGTCACCGTCATGTCGAATCTTCTATCGATCTATATCGAACTGTTGTCTTAATGATACAAAAATATAATGGATATGAAAATAAAGCAATTTTTTATTTTGGATCTTTAGGATTTTGGATTCTGCGCATTCATTATCGTTTTGTTAAAACGAACGCGGAAATCCCGGAAATTTGAACGAAAATGCATTCGGACAATAACGAATGCACATGTCTATTAAATATTAAAGCTAGGCCTTTTCCTGGGAGAAAAGTAACACTTGAAGCCAATAAGGTGTATCCCAGTGCCCATTTGCTGACAGGAACAGAGTGAGTAGACAGTGAAGGATAAGCAGCAGACTGATGGGCTCATCTCTCTACTCGCTCTGCTTGCTCTTCCTGTCAGCAAATGGGCACTGGGGTACACCTTATTGGCTCCAAGTGCTACTTCTCTCCCAGTCTAAGCTCTGCTCTATAGAGTATTTATAAACAAATCAAATTCAGGTACTTACACCATTTGATTTTAATACTCTTAAAACTTTTATATGTATTACTGTAATACGGTCAAGCTGCATGCATAAATATGCTCATCTTTTTTTTCTTCTTTTTTTTTTTGTCCTACAGCAAGGTTCAATCTACTCTGTGCTGGCAGCATGCTGCGGAGCCGGACCACTGCTCTCACTGCAGTGATACAGGTCTCCAGGAACCCAACACATCCTCTATCCAGTGATCCAATCAGCAGTGCTCACACTTTATTTGCAGTGCTGATGATTGGAGCATTGGACAGGGGGTGTGTTGGACTGCTGGAAGCTCAGACTGTTGCACTTTGTGTTGGGCTTCTACCTATGATCTAGCAAAGTAGTAGCACAGGGAAAAAAAAGAACATACTTATTGCTGAATGCTGATTATTCAGCCTGACTGCATTACATTAATAAATACCAGCATTTTAATTGGCTTTATTGATGTTTTAATGGTTTTTCCCATAAACAAATGACAGCATGATTTATTTTTATCTGCCTGGAGTAAAAACCTTACTAAACACAGAAAACATTTTCTTTGTTGATTGTTCTAAATTTGGTGGCTAATAGAACAGGTTATTAATGTTGTGTATTTTCTCTAATAAGAAAATAAATGATGAGTAATCATAAGTAATCATTTCGTGCCTTACCGTATAACAGGAATGTAAACTGAATTTAGTGTGGGCAGTATTCCCGGTCATGTGTCACTTGTTTGTTTTTCTAGGTGGCTTTTGGTGTAAACAGTATATAAATTTTATTACAGAGAAACTTTCCTATAATCAGTACTCTGAGTGTTTACCTTACTCAGGATAAGCAAATAAGTCTAAATACAGGAGCGAAAAGTATTCCTACTTGAGTCTTGGTTTGTTTACTGTGTATTTCTTCCAGATCTGTGCAGTAATCCAGTGTGATACTTTACCTCTGCACAGAAGCTTCCTGTAATAAAGACCGGTCATTGCTGCGCTCTCTCCTTGTGCAGGGTGACTGGTCTTATATCCACCCCCTTTCTATAACCTGGAGTGGGTGGGGCCTGCTGGGTTCTTCCCACAGCTCTGCTCTCTGGACAGGCTATGTACAGCACAATGATGATGTCACTGCTTCTTTTACAATGTAATATCTGGGTTTGCAAGTTAGGTGCATTTAACCACTTGCCGCCCGCCATATAGCAGAATGACGTCGGCAAAGTGGTTTCAATATCCTGACTGGACGTCATATGACGTCCTCAGGATACTGAGCCGCTGCGCGCCCCCGGGGGCGCGCATCGCGGCGATCGTTGTTGCGGGGTGTCATTCTGACACCCCGCAACACCGATCTAGGTAAAGATCTCTGACGGAGACTCTTTACCACGTGATCAGCCGTGTCCAACCACGGCTGATCACGATGTAAATAGGAAGAGCCGGTGATCGGCTTTTCCTCACTCGCGTCTGACAGACGCGAGTAGAGGAGAGCCGATCGGCTGCTCTCCTGACAGGGGGGGTCTGTGCTGATTGTTTATCAGCACAGCCCCCCCTCGGATCCTACCCAGGACCACCAGGGAAGCCGCCCAGGACCACCAGGGAAACCAGCCACACTGGACCACCAGGTATGCCCCCTAGACCCCCAGGGAAATACTGATCTGTGCAAAGGCAGCTGCCAATCAATGCCCAGGCAGCTGCCAATCAGTGCCCACTCCCATGCCTACCACTGCCAGTGCCACCAGGGATGCCCATCAGTGCCGCGTATCAGTGCCCATCAGTGCCACGTATCAGTGCCCATCAGTGCCACGTATCAGTGCCCATCAGTGCCGCCTATCAGTGCCCAGCAGTGCTGCCTATCAGTGCCCAGCAGTGCCACCCATAAGAACCCATCTGTGCAGCCTTTCAGTGCCTATGGGTGTTGCCTAACAGTGCCCATCAGTGCCCACCAGTGCCACCCAGTGCCACCCAGTGCCACCCATAAGTGCCCATCAGTGCCGCCTATCAATGCCCATCAGTGCTGCATATCAGTGCCACCCATCAGTGCCGCCTACCAGTGCCCATCAGTGCTGCATATCAGTGCCCATCGTCAGTGCCCGTCAGTGCCCGCTCATTGGTGCCACCTCATCGCTGCCGCCTTATCAGTGCCTGTCAGTGCCGCCTTATCAGTGCCCATCAGTGCCCATCAGTGAAGGAGAAAACTTACTTATTTACAAAATTTTTAAACAAAAACAAAAGCAAAACTTTTATTTTTTTCAGAATTTTCGGTCTTTTTTTATCTGTTTCGCAAAAAATAAAAACCGCAGAGGTGATCAAATACCACCAAAAGAAAGCTCTATTTGTGGGAACAAAATGATAAAAATTTAGTTTGGGTACAGTGTTGGATGACCGCGCAATTGTCATTCAAACTGCGACAGCGCTGAAAGCTGAAAATTGGTCTGGGCAGGAAGGTGTCTAAGTGCCCTGTATTGAAGTGGTTAAATTAGATATATCCTTTTTTATTTTTATTAATTAATTTTATTTTTTATTGTTACCTCCCCTTACTTTTATTATGACCACATCTAATCTATGCGTTCATTTTAGTCCAGGGAATTTCACTACTATGTACCACATTATTCTCTTATTTTTCTTGACCATTTATTCATTAATGTTCTTTTACTAGGTTTGTTTTTGTTTTTCTGCTACAGTGAATATTAATATTATCTGTATGTTCGAATGTAAATTATTAAATTCTTTCTATTAAATAAAGAGTAAAAAAAAAGACTTGCTAATAGGTCCACCACTTTAACAGTAGTTCCAGTAATCTGTTATGATAGATTACTTGTCCAATAAAAGAGTGGTTGAACTAAAAAAAAAATAAATAAAAAAAATAAAGTAGACTGCCGACTGAATTAAAAAACAACTATGTATGTGTACCCAGCTGTACAGTTACTCTATATCTGATCATTCAAACAATTACCCATCCTGTTGAAGTTACAGCAGCTTTGTTACAGCAACTGGAGAAAAACTAATCTATAAAACTATAGACTTTAACCACTTAAGGACCGAGCCTTTTTTTTGACACTTGTTGTTTACAAGTTAAAATAATTTTTTTTTTTTTGCTAGAACATTACTTAGAACCCCCAAACATTATATATATATATATATATATATATATATATATATATATATATATATATATATATATATATATATATATATATATATATATATATATATATATATATATATATATATTTTTTTTTTTCTAACACCCTAGAGAATAAAATGACAGTCATTGCAATACTTTCTGTCACACCGTATTTGCCCAGCTGTCTTACAAGCGCACTTTTTTTGGAAAAAATAGACTTTTTTAATTAAAAAAATAAGAAAACAGTAAACTTAGCTCAATTTATTTTTTTATTGTGAAAGATAATGTTACGCCGAGTAAATTGATACCCAACATGTCACGCTTCAAAATTGTGCTCGATCATGGAATGGAAACAAACTACCCTTTACCCTTAAAAATCTCCATAAGTGATGTTTAAACATTTCTACAGGTTACCAGTTATGAGTTACAGAAGAGGTCTAGGGCTAGAATTATTGCTCTCGCTCTAAGGAAAATTTTCTCCTTTAAGAGCTATGGGCGGAAGTGACATTTGACATTGTTTCCGCCCTCCCATGCTATGGAGCCGAGTGGGGCCATCTTCCCCTCAGTCAGCAGCTAGGCATCCATGGGAAAGGACGCGATCGTCTCCGCCACTACTGGCTGGTCCGGTAATCGGCGGAGATGACCGGTAAGCGGCGGGAGGGGGGTGGTCACCTCTCTAGGTGCCGGTAAAAGTGATCTCGCACCGAATACGCTGTGGAGACTTTTATCTTAAAGAGAAATGCGCGCCATTCCCAAAAATACTGGAGTTTTGGCAGCTAGCTGCTGCCATGACCCCAGTTTTTAACGTCAAAGTACCAACGTACAGGTACGTCGTTTTGCGTGAAGTGGTTAAAGTTGTTGTAAAGGCTTCCATATAATCAGTGAAGTGACTGGCCTCAGGTAATACACAGAGATGAAACCAATCCTCCTACATAAATTGTACCTGTTTATCTGAAGTCTTCTCCTCTCTACATCCGTTCAGAAGTCCAGAAGTTTAGAGCATGTCTGAGAGTTCAGAAAAAAAGAGGGGAGGGAGCTGAAGTTACACTCTGCAGAGCTCAGTGAGGAGAGTTCTGAGAGCTGATTGGAAGAAAGGGACACACCCCCTCCACACAGCTCACAGGAACAGAGTTGAGTCTGTCAATCAGCTGGAGGTCCCTCCCCTGTCACCATTTTTCTCTTGGTGTCAGGAAAACTTGACAGAAGTGATTCATGCTGATAGCAGAGGAATGAAGCAGCAGACAGAAATTACACTTATTGTTCTTAATTGAGACACACCAGGGACGTGCAGTGAGGTGAGTGGCTGGTGAGGCACTGGCTAGTATCAGAGCCAGATACACACAGGTTACATATGCCGCAAAGGTTAGAACATGAGCAATAATTTTAGGACTAGACCTCCTCTGTAACTCTAAACATGTAACCTGTAAAATTTTTTAAAGCATTGTCTATGGAGATTCTTAAGTACTGAAGTTTGGAGCCATTCCACAAATGTGTGCAACTTTAAAGCATGACATGTTAGGTATCTATTTACTCGGCATAACATCATCTTTCACATTATACAAAAAAATCAGGATAACTTTAGTGTTTTTTATTTTTTATTCTTGAAACAGTTTCTTTAAGAAAAAAACGCGTTTGAAAAATTGCTGTGCAAATACTGTGTAATTAAGTTGCAACAAGCACCATTTTATTCCATAGGGTGTCTGCTAAAACAATATATATAATGTTTAGGGGTTCTGAGTAATTTCCTAGCAAAACAAATGATGATCTTTACATGTAGGCCCTTTACAAAATAATCTAGAGTGGTTGACTGGGGACAAAGAAAAGGCAAATTTATGAAATACTTTTTTCAGTTCTGTGTATACAAAGGAGCATGGGGGAGCTCAAGTCCATAATGGGGATGGTATTGACACAGCCCCAAATGATCCATAATGGCTCAAAAGTGATATGGTCCAGACATATTTAGACAGAATAAAGGTGGATAAAGCACCTGGACCATATGGCATCCACCCACGGATCCTAAAAGAATTGAGCTCTGTCATTTCAAAGCCATTGCTTCTAATTTTTAGGGACTCATTGATGGCGGGAATAGTACCACCGGATTGGCGTAAGGCCAATGTGGTGCCTATATATTTAAAAAGGGAACAAAGTCTTTACCAAGTAACTATAGACCTGTTAGTTTAACTTCTATAGTCGGGAAGATAATGGAGAGTTTAACCACTTGACCACTGGGAACTTAAACCCCCTTCCTAACCAGACCAATTTTCAGCTTTCAGTGCTCTCACATTTTGAATGACAATTACTCAGTCAGGCAACATGCTACCCATATGAATTTTTTTGTCCTTTTTTCACACAAATAGAGCTTTCTTTTGGTGGTATTTAATCACCACTGGGTTTTTCATTTTTTGCGCTATAAATGAAAAAAGACAGAAAATTTGTAAAAAAAAAATTTTTCTTTGTTTCGGTTCTAAAATTTTGCAAATTAGTATATTTTCTTCATACATTTTGGCCAAAATTTATACTGCTACATATCTTTGGTAAAAATAACCCAAATCAGTGTATATTATTTGGTCTGTGTGAAAGCTATAGAGTCTACAAGCTATGGTGCCAATCACTGAAAATTGATCTCACCTGATCACACCTGATGTACTGACGGCCTATCTCATTTCTTGAGACACTAACAAGCCAGGAAAGTACAAATACCCCCCAAACGACCCCTTTTTGGAAAGTAGACAATCCAAGGTGTTTAGTAAGAAGCATTGTGAGTTTTTTGAAGTTGTAATTTTTTTCCCACAATTCTTTGCAAAATGAAGATTTTTTTTCTTTTTTTTTTCCTCAGAATTGTCATATTAACAGGTTATTTCTCTCAAACAGCATATGCATACCACAAATTACACCCCAAAACACATTCTACTACTCCTCCTGAGTATGGCGATACTACACGTGTGAGACTTCTACACAGCCAGGCCACATACAGAGGCCCAAAATGCAGGGAGCACCGTCAGGCGTTCTAGGGATATAAATTACACATTTCATTTTTTGACTTACACCTTTGAAGGCCCTGGAGCACCAGGACAATAGAAACATCCACAAAATGATCCCATTTTGGAAAGTAAACACCCCAATGAATATTCTATAAGGCATAATGAGTCTTTTGAACATGTCATTTTTTTCCACATGTGCTTGGAACACGTGAAAAGAAAATGAAACGCATTTTTTTTACAGAAAGTTGTCCATTTATAAGATATTTCTAACACATAGCATATACATAGCAAAAATGACACCCCAAAATATATTCTGCTACTCCTCCTGAGTATGGTGATACCACATGTGGGAGACTTTTCCACAGCCTGGCCACATACAGAGGCCCAACATGCAGGGAGCACCATAAGGGACATACATTTCAAATCTAATTTGACTACCTATTACACTTTTGTGAGACACTGATGGGCACTGTAGTGACAAGGATGCGGCATGGATGAGAACTGATGTGGCATGGATGTGGCATGGATGAGCACTGATGTGGCAAGGATGAGCACTGCTGTGGCATGGATGAGCACAGATGAGGCATGGATGAGCATGCATGAGCAATGGATGGGCATGGATGAGGCATGGATGGGCATGGATAAGCATGGATGGAGCATGGATGAGCATGGATGGAGTATGGATGAGCCAGGGATGGATGGAGCATGGATGAGTACAGATGGAGCATGGATGAGCACTGATGGAGCATGGATGAGCATGGATGAGCATGGATTGAGCATGGATGAGCACGTATTGAGCATGGATGAGCACAGATGGAGCATAGATGAGCCGGGGATGGATGGAGCATGGATGAGCACAGATGGATGGAGCATGGATGAGCCAGGGATGAATGGAGCACGGATGAGCCAGAGATGGATGGAGCATGGATGAGCCAGGGATGGATGGAGCAGGGATGAGCATGGATGGAGCACGTATTGAGCATGGATGAGCACGGATGGAGCACAGATGAGCCAGGGATGGATGGAGCACAGATGAGCCAGGGATGGATGGAGCATGGATGAGCCAGGGATGGATGGAGCATGGATGAGCCAGGGATGGATGGAGTATAGATGGGCACATATGGAGCATGGATGGGCACATATGAGGCATGTATGAGCACATATGGAGCATGGGTGGAAACATATGGAGCATGGATGGACACATATGGAGCATGGATGAGCACATATGAGGCATGGATGAGCATATATGAGGCATGGACGGGTGAATGGATGTAGCATGGATGGGCACAGATCAGTACTGTGGGCACTCCAGAGACAACCCATAGCGCTGCTGCACCCAGCTCCCTCCTGTCCTCGCACACTGCACCAATCGGTGCGAGGAGAGGGGAGGAACTGCACCGGACAAGCTCTAGTTTGTTGACAAGTGATCGTCATTGGATGGAGCGATCACGTGGTAAAGGGCCTCTGGTATTGGCCCTTTACCCCGTTCCGTGACGTGCCAGGTCCAGAGGACCCGACGGTCACGGACATTGCCGGGTGCGCACCCCAGGGGGAATAAGCCGACCATGCTGTAGCCATCTTTCGGCTATGGCCCGGTCAGCATGTGGTTAATAAAAGACCACATAGATAAGTTCTTGCTGAAAAAAAATATTTTAAGCAACAGACAGCATGGGTTCACAAAAGACAGAGGTTGTCAAACAAATCTGATTTCTTTTTATGAAGAGGTAGGTAAAACTTTGGTATATTTGGATTTTGCAAAAGCGTTTGACACAGTTCCCCACACGCGGCTACTGTGTAAGGTAAAGTCTACAGGCTTGGAAATATCAGTTTGTAAGTGCATAGGAAACTGGCTAAAAGACATAATTCAGAGAGTAGTGGTTAATGATTCTTACTCTGAATGGTGTACCCCAAAGTTCAGTGTTGGGACCCTTACTTTTTAAAATCTTTATAAATGATATTGGGTCTGGGATTAAAAGTACAATTTCAGTATTTGCAGATGACACCAAACAGTGGAATAATGTCCTTACAGGATGTCTCCAATTTACAAGCCGACCTCAATGCACTGTCTAACTAGGCAACTATGTGGCAGATGAGGTTTAATGTTGATGAATGTAAAGCTATGCACTTGGGGGCTAAGAATATGCATGCATCATACATACTAGGGGGAGTACAACTGGGGGAATCCGTGGTGGAGAAGGATCTGGGGGTTTTGGTAGATCATAAGCTCAATAATAGCATGCAATGCCAAGCTGCGGTTTCCAAAGCGAGCAAAGTCCTTTCTTGTACTAAGAGAGATATGGACTCCTGAGAGAGGGATATCATTTTGCCCCTGTACAAATAATTAGTAAGACCTCACCTGGAATATGCAGTTCAGTTTTGGGCACCAGTTCTCAAAAAGGATATCGGGGAACTGGAGAAAGTGCAGAGAAGGGCAACCAAACTGATAAGAGGCATGGAGTAGCTCAGCTTTGAGGAATGATTAGAGGAACTGAATTTATTTTTTCTGGAGAAGAGGAGATTAAGGGGGATATGATCAACATGTATATATACATGGTCCATATAGGGAATTTAGTGTTGAGTTATTCACTTTACGGTCAACACAGAGGACAAGGGGGCACTCTTTATGCCTAGAGGAAAAGAGATTTCATCTCCAAATACAGAAAAGGTTTCTTCACAGTAATGCCCCGTACACACGGTCGGATTTTCCGACGGAAAATGTTCGATGGGAGCTTGTTGTCGGAAAGTCCGACCGAGTGCAGGCTCCATCAGACATTTTCCATCAGAATTTCCATCACACAAAATTTGAGATCTGGATCTCAAATTTTCCAACAACAAAATCCATTGCCGTAAATTCCGATCGTGTGTACACAATTCCGATGCATTCTCGGAATCAAGCAGAAGAGCCGCACTGGCTATTAAACTTCATTTTTCTCGGCTCGTCGTACATGTTGTACGTCACCTACTTTCTTGACGTTCTGAATTTCTGAATTCTGATTTGTGTGACCGTGTGCATGCAAGATAGGTTTGGGCCAACAACCGTCGGAAAAAATCAATGGATTTTTTGTCGGAATGTCCGATCGTGTGTACGGGGCATAAGAGCTGTGAAAATGTGGAATAGACTCCATCCAGAGGTGGTTCTGGCCAGGTTAGTAGATTGCTTTAAGAAAGGCCTGGATTCTTTCCTAAATGCACACAATATAACTGGGTACTAACCTTTAATAGGTACAGTTGATCCAGGGAAAAAATCTGATTGCCCCTTGGAGGTCAGGAAGGAATTCTCCCCTGCTGTAGCAAATTGGAGCATGCTTTGCTGGGGTTTTTTTCGCCTTCCTCTGGATCAACTGTGGGTATAGGATTGGGTATATGGGATTGTTTGATATTATTTTTTATTTATTTTTATGGTTGAACTAGATGGACTTGTGTCTTTTTTCAACCTGACTAACTATGTAACTATGTAGGAGAAAAGTGTCGGAATCGGCCTGGGTGGAAAGGGGTTAATTACCATACGTTAGTAATATATAAATAATTATTATATATTATTTTTAAGGTAATTTACTATATTTTCAAAAACTGTACTCAAGCAGGTGACTTAATGGACAAATTACTGAAGTTTGAAGTTTAACCAGTAATTTCACAGTAAATAGATAAATATTAAATGATTATCTTATAACATAGAGCATAATAATATATATTTAGCTTGTACATTTTCAGCAGCAGCAGATTCTAATTCTCTCTCTCTTAACTGTGTGAGAAAAACATGAGATTATGGGTAAATCTTATACACATAAACCCACGTTTTTCCTTATAGTTAAAGGGATTATAAAGCTTAGGTTTTTTTTTTTTTGTTTTTTTTTTTAAATAACAAACATGTCATACTTACCTCCAGATTATACATCACTAACTCATTTCTTGCTTGGAGCACAAGGATTTTTTTTAAATGTATGCTAACTCAAGAACAAAAATATTACACATTACTTACCATTGAAAAAAATACAAAAAAGGACCAAAGCGCCAAAGGATGAAAATAAGTGAAAAAAAGTGAAAAAGAAACCTCATGTATGTGTTATTAACATGGATAAAGAAAACTCATTACTTTACCACATGATTGTAGCAGCTGCAGTGTGAAATTGGTGTTTTAGTAACTAGCGCGGTATATTTTCTATCATTGTTTACCATTACTTGGATGTTGTAACTTAATTTTGTTGTATTTATTTATTTTTGTATTTTCTGGTAATCCAGCCAGAAAGAAATGTCTTGTTTCTCTCACTCTTCTACTACACAGCGTTGTCACCCTGAGCTATTTCTTCTACAAAACACCTCCCACTCTCATCTTCTTCATAACAATTAGTGGAGGTTTTCTGTAGTCCACAGAAGAGAACGGGGCTGATAACACTACTTAAACCCAAAAACAAGTATTTGTTAAATTGCTGCTCAACAATTCTTAGATGTGATAGCTGCAGTTGCTTTCTTTATTTGAGCTTTTTTTTCTTTATTTTCAACTATTGATCCTGACAGTAGGTCTTTTATTTTTCAGCTTTCTTTAACAGACCAAGCTGTCCAGACAAAGTAGCAGTTAGAGGATTAAAACAAACCATTTACCACTGGCAGGAGTGCTTACAATGGTCAGCTTGTATTCATTTATGTAAAATGTTTATATGGGGAAAAACATGGTTTGATGTAACTGCCATGGCACCCTGTCCTAGGCTGAATAAATGTAGTGTTTGGCACTGCTTTAAACAGCTGAGCAACAATTTGTTTTCTAGATCGGGTCAGGTCTCCCTAAGCCTGGTGGTTGTTTACTCCTGCCTGCCTCTGGAAGAAGCTTCAAGAAATATAGGAGGGTTAGCTACTGGGTTATGAATATTTATCTTACGTCAGCCAATCCCTGGGAAGTAGGCTCAGAAGATCTGGCTGGGGAGCAGATAAATGTTTGTGAGGGTCTGTTCAGGGCTCTCTCTCTCTCCTGGGGCCACTGCCCCTGAGATGCAGCGTGTGTTACCGAAGAGCTGTTGTTATCAGGCCTCAGCATGTGCTTTGCTGAGGGAGTGGGGGACCTGGATTGAAAAAAATGCTGGAGGGCACTACTTTAGGAAGTTCTGCTGGAGAAGGACCCCTTTCACTGAAGAGTGTCGCAGGGTAGCTGGTTGGGAGCTGTACCTGGGTATTGTAAGTAGGACCTACAGCTCCAGGTGTGCCTGTGCATTGAGGGTTAGATACCAGAAGTTGCTACAAAGACTTACAGACTTGCAGACTAGCTGACGGTTCCCTCTACCTCCAGCATTACTTACGACTGCTACTGAAGGACTTTGCTTGAGAATCTGACCTGTAATACATTTTTAATTTTTTTTTGCATTTATTGAACAGATATAGCAAAACAGTTTTGTATATTTAACAGACCAAAAGAAAGCAAACAGGAAACACTCATTGTTAGGGTTTAGGTCCCTTTCACACGATCGGACCGTTCAGGTCCACCTGTCAGTTTTGACGGCGGACCTGAACAGGCGCTCCATGTTAGTCTATGGAGCGTCGGATGTCAGCGGAGACAGGTCCGCTGACATCCAACCCCGTCCGATCCGCTAAAAGCAGACGGATGGCCCTACGTCCAGGTCCGTCGCTGGTGCATCGGATCGGGTGAGATCTGATGAAAACGGACATGCTGTCCGTTTTCATCCGATCCCTCCATAGGCGGCACCGGCATCTGACAAGCCCCTTCCCGCTCAGTGAGCAGAGAGGAACCTGTCATCCGCCACCTCAGCGGAGATCAATGGACAGATCTCCCGCTGAGCCGGCGGACCGAGGCAGGCTCCGTAGAAACGGAGTCCGCCTCGTGTGAAAGGGGCCTTACATACAATTTCTGTATACTGTAACAATGTCAGGAATGTATTCATGCAGATTTGCATGCAGTTACCTATACGACCATTTTAAATCACTTTTAACACTTCAGATATACAGCTATGATTTTGTAGTCAGAGAAGTGTCTAGGAATGCTTACATATCAGAACTAGGGATGAGCTTTAAACATTGTGACTCGAACTTTGTGTGTTCGGCGGTTCTCCGAATTACGAACGATATGGGCTGTTCGCGCCAAATTTGAGTGGCGCATCACGGCCCATAATTTACTGCAGCATCGCAGTGCATTGCTGGCTGATGATTGGCCAAGCATGCACTATGACCCGCATGCTTGGCCAATCACAGCGCTGTCTGTACAGAGAGCCGTAATTGGCCAAAGCCAAGGTGGCTTTGGCCAATTATGGCTCAGGGGGTTTAGTACACACCCCACACTATATGCAAGGCGGCCCTGTGTAGCGTGTTCCGGCGTTGAGAGAGAGAGATAGATAGACAGAGAGACAGTGTCATTTGATTTAAGTTAGATAGAGTAGGCAGACGAGTCAGTTAGCTGCACTTACAGTGTATTGTGTATATCTATACATCCTAGGTGTTGTGTATATATATATATATATATACACTGTATTCAGTTTAGCTAGATCCGTTCCTGTTATGCTCTTCCTACTACTGACAGACAGGCAGGTGTTTTTACAGTATTTACAGCTACCTGAAGAAAATTGCTGGTGTTTTTCTGATCCTATTAGTCCTATTAGCTACAGTATTTACAGTTAGTGTAGTGCGTCCTCTGCACAGTGTGCTCCTAAAGCTGCCTGAAGAAAATTAGTGGTGTTCTTCTGATTCTATTAGTACAGTACCGCAGGCAGCTGCAGTATTTACAAGTTAGTGTAGTGAGTCCTCTGCACAGAGTGCACCTAAAGCTACCTGAAGAAAATTAGTGGTGTTCTTCTGATCCTATTAATACCACAGGCAGGCAGCTACAGTATTTACAGTTAGTGTAGTGCGTCCTCTGCACAGTGTGCACCTAAAGCTACCTGAATAAAATTGGTGGTGTTCTTCTGATCCTATTAATACCACAGACAGGCAGCTACAGTATTTACAGTTAGTGTACTGTGTCCTCTGCACAGTGTGCACCTAAAGCTACCTGAATTAAATTGGTGGTGTTCTTCTAATCCTATATTAATACCACAGGCAGGCAGCTACATTATTTACAGTTATGCCCCGTACACACGATCGGACATTGATCGGACATTCCGACAACAAAATCCATGGATTTTTTCCGACGGATGTTGGCTCAAACTTGTTTTGCGTACACACGGTCGCACAAAGTTGTCGTTATTTCCGATTGCCAAGAACGCGGTGACGTACACCACGTACGACGAGACTAGAAAAGGCCAGTTCAGAACCAAGCGCGGCACCCTTTGGGCTAATTTTGCTAATCTTGTGTTAGTAAAAGTTTGTTGAGAGATGATTTGCGCTTTTTCAGACTCGTGGTTTTCAGATCGTTTTCTGCTGTTAAGTTTGTGCTTGTGGGTTTGTATCTGCTCTTCAGTGCATGCAGCAAATGACGCGTGACTCTTGTCATTCTGTTCTTATTCGTTTGTTACTGTTTTTCAGGTCGCTTTTCACAGGCCTTGCTGTTCTTCAGTGTGTTCTGTTATTTCGTTCTGAGCAGTCGACCGTTTTCTAGCCATGTTGCGTATATGTACTCCTTGTAGAGTTCGTGCTGTGCGGGGGCTTGGTGTTGGGGTCCTGACCTTGACACAAGTCCAGTCCATGAACAGGGTGGGGAGGAGTTCATGGACCAAGAATTGGTTGCTTCAGCGTGACCAGTTCTGTCACATGCCTTTGCTCCGTGAGATCCATGAGAATAATCCTGATGATTTCAGGAACTTTCTCCGGATGACGGACCCCGTATTTCACCATTTGTTGGCTTTGCTGACCCCCTATATCAGCAGGCAGGATACCTGCATGAGGCAAGCCATCACTCCGGAGCAGAGGCTCGTCGCCACCCTGCAGTACTTGGCAACGGGGAGAAGCTTGCAGGACCTCAAGTTCTCGACAGGCATCTCCCCCCAGGCTCTGGGGATCATTATCCCAGAGACCTGTTCTGCCACCATCCATGTCCTGCAGAAGGAATATATTAAGGTAAGATTTTTATCCTTTAACATCACATTTTCTTGTATTTAATGTTTGCTAATATATTGTATTTCTTTCTTCATTCCCTAATTACCATGATTGTAATATGCTGTGAATATCCCCTTTGTCCTCATGCATGCTTGATATTTTTGTAATTTTTTGTTTGCTCCTTCATACATATTTGCCTTCACTTACCTCCCCAGCATGCTCTCCTGGCCCTATATTCAACTCATGTAGTCACTTAACAATGTATTTTATCAGCGCCATAGTAGTGCTTTACCCCAAATACCCCTAAAATGTTTAGAAATGTGATTTGTGCTTTAAATTCAGGCAGAGTGCCAGAGGCTTTTTTGGGGGTCCCCAAATAATTTCAAACCCTCCCTCCCCCCAACTGCTAAGTCAGCTGATATCTATTCTCTATCTATTCTCAATCATCTATCTGCTGACTTTGCCAAACCCATACACACTATACCCATCTCTTTTGTGGTCAGATGTATGGATGATTTCCCCAAAGCATGTAGTGCAAGGGCCTGCCTGTATACTTTCAAATGGTACTGTTTAAAGTTTTGGTATCCTATTATTATCTTGATAGGTAATAGCAGAATGTCCAAATGTGCTAAAATGTGTACAGTGTGTATTTATATCTTTGTATTATGACACTTCTTACCTGTCCAGTGGGCTGTCAATAGTGTAACTAAGAAGGGGCTGTTCCATGTACTACACATTATTTAGGCATTCATCTCTCAATGAAGTGGAGAGGGTTACCTGTCCAAGAGCTCCCCCCCCCTATAATGTTAGAGATGGCCCATGGGGGGGGGATATGATAGGTGTACCTTATACTAAAAATTCCCATAAATAAATGTTATCTTGATGTTGGCCAAGAATGTTTGTGTCTAATCTGCTTTCCATGTTTATGTGCAAAAAGACAAATTTTTTGTTTTGTTTTACTCCACAGTTTCCTTCCACGCCACAGGAATGGCAGACTGTGGCCTCCCACTTTGCCCAGCGGTAGGACTTTCCTAACTGCAGAGGTGCAATTGATGGGAAACACGTCCACATCGTCCCACCACCCAACTCAGGGTCGTACTATTATAATTATAAGGGGTTCAATAGTATTGTGATGTTGGCGGTGGTGTCGGCTACTTATGAATTTCTGTATGTGGACGTGGGGAAGAATGGCCAGATGTCCGATGGTGGAGTCATCGCCCAGACGGAGTTCTACAGGCGTCTCCAGAATGGCAGCTTGGACTTGTCACCTCCAGAAGACAATGTGGAAGGACTCCCATTCGTCTTCATTGCAGATGAAGCTTTTGCGCTGGGGGACCATCTTATGCGGCCATTCCCAATGAGGACCCTCACCCCGGACCAGAGGGTTTTGGTGGAGAACACGTCTGGAATCATGGCCAGCCAGTTCTGCCTATTTCTTACACCCATACATATGGCGGAGTACAATCTGAATCACATTATCCTGGCGTGCTGTGTTCTACACAACTTTTTAAGGCAGCATTCTGCCAACTATGCTGGCTCAGTTGGGCCTGAGGCCGGAATTCAAAATGAACCAACCCTGATGGCGCTTGAAAGTGGCCGTCCTGGCTTGCCCCCCCCTGAGTGCCCGTGATGTCCGGCTAAGATACCTTGAATTCTTTGCGGGTAGGGGGGCTATCAATATGCCAGACAATGTGTAAAACCTTTTTCAAATAAAAAAAACAAAATAAGCAAATCTTTGGTGACATTTACTGCTTGTGTTTGTTTTAGCTGACCCTGACAGAAATGTGGTGAGTCCTGAAAATGGCGTGATTGTGTAACCTTACAAAGCACTGTTGGGTGTTATTTACTAAAGGCAAAGACACTTTGCACTACAAGCACTTGAAACTGCACTTGTAGTGCAAAGTGGATTTGCCCTTAGGAAATAACACCCATTGTCACAGAAAGCAGCAATTAGAGCACTCCAAAAGTGTTGTAGCGTTGAGACAATAATCCACACATTCTTGATTAACAATCTTTTTAATACCTGCACAATCACATGTGCATTTAGAAAAGGTTTTTAAAACAAACCAACATGTTTGTTGTATAACAATTTTTGGGGTCACATTAGAAAAAGTAGAAATGTCCATTTAAGATAAAACAGGCATGTTTAAAACCAACAAGAAAGACACAAATCTTGAACTTACAAAGTAAGTACATGGGGATCAAGGGACGTGTTTTGGGGGAGCAACCCCGTTCCTCTCAGCTACTTTATTATTGAGGAAGGGGTTGCACCCCCAAAACGCGTCCATTGATGTCCCGTGATGGCAGATAGCACATGTTGACACACTGTGTGCATCTTCAAAATGATGTTTTTCTTGATGTTTTCCAAGTCCCTATGTCAGGAGACGCAGGTCGCCTCCATCTGCCAGGCTGCGAGGCGCATACGCAGCGGGCTAGTGTTGAGACGTGCACCCGTTCGCGGCCCGATGGAGCGGCGCGCGCAAGTGCATGGTGGTCCCCATGTGTGCGCCGTCGCCCGTGCGGGAGCCCGGTAGTGCGTCACGCTGACGCGCTCGCCGGGAGGCTACTTCAGACGACTCCAGCGCCCAGTCGGGTTGCTGGTTTGTCATCAGCTGCTCCTGTGTACCTTGCCCTGAGAAAGTTCCCTGTTCCTGTTTACTTGATACCCCTGACCACTGCCTGTTTAAAGACCACTCTACCTGCCTGCCGGATACCCCTGATCTCTGCTTGTTTAAAGGACTATTCCACCTGCCTGCCTGATACCCCTGACCTCTGCTTGTTTAAAGACCACTCTACCCGCCTGCCTGATACCCCCTGATCTCTGCTGGTTAAAAGGACTATTCTGTTTGCCTGCCTGATACCCCTGACCTCTGCTTGTTTAAAGACCATTCTGCCTGTCTGCTTGATACCTCTGACCTCTGCTTGCCCTACGGATTTCCTGCTCTCAGTCACACCGGTCCTGTACGGTACCCGCCAGGTGTCCTTCTACACCTACAGCGAATCGAAGTCTACCTTCCTCAACCACCGGAAGCCCGTGCCTCCGCGTGCTTCCAATCCCCTGTATCACCCTCGGGGGTTCGGGTGCGCGTGGTCGTAAGGGCGAGACGCTCTCGGCATCTCGGCCTCGGTGAGTATTGACGTGACAGTACAAACCAGCCAGATGTCCGAGGCCGACAGAGCACGCTCCCCCTTGGAGATCCTGTGTCAGCAGGTCTCCACCCTGGCAGACTCAGTGCAGAGACTACAGGAGGGATATACGCAATTTGACAGCCGTCTCCAACAGCTGACGGGACCACTCCCTTCTGCCGCCGCAGCTCCTGCACCCAACAGTTAAGGCCCGCTTCCCCAGGCTACCGCCAGTCCTACAGTTGTCATGGCACTTCCGGAACCTAGGGTCCCCACACCGGAACGGTTATCAGGGGACCGTAAGAAATTTAGAGCTTTTAAGAGTGCATGCACTCTCTATTTTGCTCTGCAGCCCCGAACCTTTGCATCAGAAGTGGTTAAGGTGGGATTTGCGATCTCTCTGTTGTCGGAAGAACCTCAGGCCTGGGCCCACAGCTTGATGGAGTCGGGAAGTCAGGTGCTTAATACAATCGATACATTCTTCGAGAGTATGTCACAGCTTTATGATGACCCACAACGCATGGCTACGGCCGAAGCTATCCTGCACCACCTAGCCCAGGGAAGGAGACCAATTGAAGATTATACGGTGGAATTCCGTAAATGGGCAGCCGATACAAACTGGAACAAGCCAGCCCTACGCTATCAGTACCACCAAGGCCTGTCTGAACTCCTCAAGGACGAGTTGGCCAGGATGGAGACCCACGCATCTTTGGAGGAGTTAATCCAGGCAGCCACAAAGCTGGATAGACGTTTGCGAGAACGTCGTTCAGAACGGTTCCAAAGTCCACGCCCTGTGTGGACGACATCAAGACCCCAACCTACTCAAATACCGTCTCCTATGGCAGCTGGGTCTACTACCCTTCCCGATACCGAACCTATGCAGCTTGGTCTGGTACGGCCTCCACTGACCTCGGAAGAAAGACAACGTAGACGGCAGTCCAACTTGTGTCTCTATTGCGGGGGAGCCAGACACTTCCTGCGCAACTGCCCGATAAGGCCCAGTAAGTGCTTTCAGCCAAAATCAATGAATTGCCAAGACAACAATGCTCCTAAATCTTACGTCATGTTGTTTATTTCTCTACAGCTACCGGAAGGGGAGTCCCGCCTGCCAGCGATCATTGATTCGGGTGCATGTAGTTGCTTTATGGACGCTGCTCTGGCCCGTAACCTGCATGTACCCTTGCAAACCAAAGCTCAACACCTACGGGTTCACTTGGCTGATGGGTCTCTTCCCAGTTCAGGTCCAATTACCCAGGAGACCCAACCCATTCTAGTAACTACTGACTGCGGGCACCAAGAGCTCCTACGCCTAGACCTTATTCACTCCCCCATGTTTGCAGTCATTCTAGGCTTACCCTGGCTGCAGGCTCACGATCCTCTGATCCAATGGAGTACTAAGGCGGTTTCGTTTCCCTCTTCATACTGTTCTCAACATTGTCTTCCTTTGGAGCCCAAGATCTGTGCCACAATTACTGCTCCTTCAGTTAACCTCCAACATGTTCCTCAGGAATATCTTGAGTTCCAGGAGGTCTTCAGCAAACAAATGGCCGATCGCCTCCCGCCTCATCGACCTTATGACTGCCCAATCGATTTACTGCCAGGGTCAGAGATTCCATTTGGTCGTATATTTCCCCTCTCAGAAACGGAGCTGGAGGCTCTCAAACAATATATTGATGAAAACTTGAAGAAGGGGTTCATCTGTCCCTCATCTTCACCCGCTGGAGCGGGTATATTCTTTGTCGGGAAGAAGGACGGCTCCCTTAGACCCTGTGTGGATTACCGGCAGTTAAATAACATCACCATCAAGAATCGGTATCCATTGCCGCTCATTCCAGAGCTGTTCCAACGGTTCCGGTCAGCTAGAGTCTTTTCCAAATTAGATCTCCGGGGGGCATATAACCTTGTCAGAATCAGGGCCGGGGACGAATGGAAGACGGCCTTCAGGTCCAGGTTCGGGCATTTCGAATACTTGGTGATGCCATTTGGGCTTTGTAATGCTCCAGCCACCTTTCAACACCTAGTGAATGACATTTTCCGCAAATACCTAGATGATTTCCTTGTAGTCTATTTGGACGACATATTAATTTTTTCTTCCACGATTGAGCTGCACAGGGGGCACGTCAAAACAGTTCTTGCCATTCTGAAGCAACACAAACTCTACTTAAAAATGGAGAAGTGTGAGTTTGAGAAATCAGTCGTGCAATTCTTGGGGTTCATCATATCGGCAAATGGGGTTGAAATGGACCCCCAAAAGATACAGGCTATCCAAAAGTGGCCAGCTCCATCTGACAAAAGGGGAGTCCAACGGTTTATAGGATTCGCCAACTTTTACCGGAAATTTATCGTTGGATTCTCTGCTATAGTGACACCTATCACCCAGCTAACCCGCCAGCACGGTTCATTCCGGTGGTCCCAAGCCACACAGGAAGCCTTCCTGAAACTAAAAAACCTGTTCAGCTCCGCTCCCATTCTCCGACACCCTGATCCTTCTCAACCATTTGTATTGGAAGTGGACGCATCAGAGATCACAACAGGAGCAATTCTTTCCCAAAGACAAGGACCTAAAGCCATCCTACATCCAGTTGCATTTGCATCCCGGAGACTCAGCCCAGCGGAATTAAATTACGATGTAGGTGACAGGGAGCTGCTGGCCATAAAATTCGCCCTGGAGGAATGGAGATATTTACTTGAGGGGGCACTCCACCCAGTGATGATCTTCACAGATCACAAGAACCTTGAATACCTCCGAACAGCAAAATGACTCAAACCCAGACAAGCCCGTTGGGCTCTATTCTTCCCTCGCTTCAATTTTCATATTTCTTATAGACCTGGTGCAAAGAATGGGAAGGCAGACGCCCTTTCTCGGATGTTTTCAGCGGACCCCCAAACTCCGGAACCAAGCACAATCCTCTCTCCTCAAAATTTCCTTGGGCTGGCACAGACGGACTTAATATCATCCATCAAAGCCTCATCCAATTCATGTACGGAACTAGAGGTACAGTCTTTGAAGAAAGATGGGGTTTTTTTTTGGATCCAGGGTAAAATTTTTGTACCTCAGAAAACCCGGTCAACAACCCTCAAAATGTGCCACGACCACAAACTGGCTGGACACTTCGGAGTTAGGAAAACATCTGACCTGATCTCTCGCTCCTTCTGGTGGCCGGGGTGGAGACGGGATTGCAGGGAATACGTGGCCTCCTGTCCCCTGTGTCAACGGAACAAGGGCCAAAACACCAGGTCCTGGGGTTTACTTAAACCCCTGCCTATTCCAGAACGACCATGGACCGACGTGTCCATGGATTTCATCGTGGACTTGCCGGCCTCAGGAGGCTTTACTACTATTTTTGTTGTGGTCGACCGTCTATCCAAGATGGCCCATTTCTTGCCTATGGAGGGTACCCCTTCTGCAGTAGAGACGGCCAATATCTTCCTGAAAGAGGTCATAAGACTCCACGGTATACCAAGGAGTATAGTGTCGGACAGCGGCGTGCAATTTACGTCCAAAATTCTGGAAAGAACTCTGCAAAGCCTTGGATATCAAAGTGTGCCTCTTGTCAGCCTACCACCCTCAGAGCAACGGTCAAACGGAGAGAACAAACCAGACCTTAGAGCAATACCTCCGTTGCTTCTGCTCAGGATCCCAGGATGATTGGGCAAATCTTCTTCCGTATGCAGAGTTCGCTTATAATAACTCCATTCACGCAGCTACTAACCAAACGCCTTTCTGGGCGAATTGCGGATTTCATCCCACATTCCTGTCTAATGACATTCCTAAAATAGCAGTCCCTGCAGTACACGACAGAATAACCTCCTTACAGGCTAACTTCCAGAGGATCCAAAACATGTTGCAGAAGGCTCAAAGGGACTACAAGGAGCAGTATGACCGGGGTAGGAAGGAGAATCCAACATTTGATATAGGGGAAGAAGTCTGGTTATCCACCTCTAACCTTAAACTACAGGTGCCATCTCGGAAATTGGGACCTAAGTTCATTGGTCCTTTCCCTATCAAAAGGATTATCAATTCTGTGGCCATGGAACTAGCACTGCCAAAGACGTAAAGGATCCACCCTGTCTTCCACGTATCCCTGTTGAAGCCTGTTGTGCCCAGTTCTTTCCCAGAAAGAGGAGAAGTTCCTCCCCCACCAATCAGGGTGGATGGGGAGAACGAGTTCGAGGTGGAAGCCATCCTTGGTTGTAGAAAGAGGGGCAGGCAGCTACAGTACCTGATCCAGTGGAAAGGATACCCACCTGAGGACAATTCTTGGGAGCCCGCAAGGAATCTACATGCCCCTAGTTTAATACAAACCTTTCATCGAGACCATCCGGAGTTGATGTCTGGCTTGGGCGTCCAGTGTCCGCCCTTAGGAGGGGGGCACTGTCAGGAGACGTAGGTCGCCTCCGTCCGCCGGGCTGCGGGGCGCATGCGCAGCGGGCTAGTGTTGAGACGTGCACCCGTTCGCGGCCTGATGGTGCGGCGCGCGCGGGTGCACGGCGGTCCCTGTGTGCGCGCCGTGGCCCATGCGGGTGCCCGGTAGCGCGTCACGCTGACGCGCTCGCCGGGAGGCTACTTCAGACGACTCCAGCGCCCAGTCGGGTTGCTGGTTTGTTGTCAGCTGCTCCTGTGTACCTTGCCCTGAGAAAGTTCCCTGTTCCTGTTTACTTGATACCCCTGACCACTGCCTGTTTAAAGACCACTCTACCTGCCTGCCGGATACCCCTGATCTCTGCTTGTTTAAAGGACTATTCTACCTGCCTGCCTGCCTGATACCCCTGACCTCTGCTTGTTTAAAGACCACTCTACCTGCCTGCCGGATACCCCTGATCTCTGCTTGTTGAAAGCACTATTTTACCTGCCTGCCTGATATCCCTGACCTCTGCTTGTTTAAAGACCACTCTACCCGCCTGCCTGATACCCCTCTGATCTCTGCTGGTTAAAAGGACTATTCTGTTTGCCTGCCTGATACCCCTGACCTCTGCTTGTTTAAAGACCATTCTGCCTGTCTGCTTGATACCTCTGCTTGCCCTACGGATTTCCTGCTCTCAGTCACACCGGTCCTGCACGGTACCCGCCAGGTGTCCTTCTACACCTACAGCGAATCCAAGTCTACCTTCCGCAACCACCGGAAGTCCGTGCCTCCGCGTGCTTCCGATCCCCTGTATCACCCTCAGGGGTTCGAGTGCACGTGGTCGTAAGGGCGAGCCGCTCTCGGCATCTCGGCCTCGGTGTGTATTGACGTGACACCCTATTACACCCCATGATCTCCCCAATCAGGATCTGTGCACTTTCTGAGGTGAAAGGATCTGGATCCACAACATCACGATCACCTAAAAAGATTGAAACCAAAAAAAAACATGTATTATAAATATTCCGGCATCCATCTCTTACCTGAGCCTGTGGTCGCAGACACTCACCTGTTGTGGTGCCAATTTCCACCACATCTTCCTCCTCCTGCTCTGTCTGTCTTGGGTGCATTTCCCCTTCTTCCAGAGGTGGGGGGTCTCTGGTCTCCTCGGATGAGGGGTGTCCTCCGAGTCTTTTCTCCCCTACATAAAAAAAAAATGGTATACTTAGCACACAGATATTTGAGGGAAGAACTAGAAATATGAAACATTGCTTGGAAGTGGGGTAGAATTGTCTGTTTTGGCAGAGTTCCAAGATGTAGAATTTTTAGTGTACTTTGTCAAGCTTCAATACTTTACCTGTTTTGTAAAAGCTTCACAGATGGAGACACCCCTATAGTATACACTGGAGCACCTGTGTGGGCCCCCTAATAAAAAGGGTGTTCTTGTGTTCCACACTAGTGCTCCAGTGTCCAGATGTCTAAACAGCTGCTCAGTGTCCTCTCCTTACACAGAATCTAGTTTGCATTTCATTCTAGTAACAAACCCATCTACACAACCAAATTATTTTCAGACAAGTAGGCCCTAAAAAATGTGGGCAAATGCATATGGCCAAAACAATGGTGTTTTATAGGCCGAAAGAAAAATGTTTGATACGAACGAATAATGTGCCCATGAACATGAAAGTTGACATTTTAAACTAGATAACAGTTAAGAAAAGTACATGGAGCAGCACGAAAGTAATAAACACAAAAAGACTAGGAACACAGCACAACTACTTACTTTTTTGCAGCACTCTCCGGATCTTTCTGTACTGCTCGTGCTCTCTTAATTTTAGGTCCGACCACCGCTTCCTGAGCTGATCTTTTGATCGACGTACCCCGAAATTCCGGTGCAGACTTTTGACCACTTTCGCCATGATCTTGGCCTTTCTGACATTGGGGTTGGGGTAAGGTCCATACTTTCCATCATAGTCGGCCCTCTTCAGGATTTCAACCATCTCCAACATCTCCCCAAAGGACATATTTGATGCCTTAAATCATCTCCTTCTGGATCGGGACGTTTCTGCCTCTCGGCTTTCCTCCTCCTCCTCGTTGGTGTAAATATCAGACACCTGCTCTGACTCCGCCATGTGCTCTTCTCCACTGTGACAAACGAGAAGGAGTGGGGAATAGACTAGAAAGAACGTCAGGGGCGGGCGGAGTTTCACGCATGCGCAGTGTCTATAAAGAGTAACACGCGTGCGTAGTACGTACAATCTGTAAGCGGAGGAAGGAGTAACGGAGGCGCCGATCGTGATAATGAAGGTAAGATTTAACATTGGGCCTGTACTGCTTCTAGATTGAGGCCTGTATTTGCACAAGTTTAGAAGACTTTAGGCTGACATTAGGGTTTGTCTTGTGTTGTGTCTTGCAGTGAAAATGGATATCTTGAAAGATAAGGACTTTATGGCAATCTTCATTGATATGTTCAGGGAGCTGCCCTGTCTGTGGCAGATAAACCATCCTGAATATAAGAACTAGAGGAAGGCAGCGGAATTGCTGGAATTTGTGAAGACGGTGATCCCCACGGCAGACATCACCTATTTGAAGATCCTAATTGGTGGCCTGAGGAGCACTTATCTAAGGGAGCACAAGAAGGTCCAGGATTCCCAGAGATCAGGAGCTGCAGATGACATTTATGTCCCCAGGCTGTGGTACTATGACAGGCTGCATTTTCTGGCAGGTCAGACTGAACCCAGGCCAGCACTCTCCAGTCTTCCTTCCACGCTTCCTTCCACCTCAGCTAAGGCTTCTGACGACCAACCTGGACCTTCCAGGCAGCAACATGTAGAGGAGCCCAGCTTGAGCCAGGTATAGCATTCCTCTAAATCTTCATGGTTATCCAATCAATGATGTTAACTAGATGTTAGTTTGGAGTACTAATTTATGATTGTGATTGATGATGCAAAAACTACAACCATGTCCCTTTTTCATACACAGGGAAGTCTCAGCCAGGAGGTGGCCGGGCCAAGCAGGCTGCCTTTTATCCAGGTCCCTTCCCTACACCTTCAAAGACAAAGTGGCAGGAAGAGGAGTAACCTGAAGGAGGCTGCCATAGGCCTCTTTTGGAAGGCTACAGAGGCCCTGAGAAGCCCCCACAGTGTGTAGGAGCACTTTGCTGACCTAACTGCCTGCAAAATGCTGCAGATGGAGGAGGGCCAACAACTCCTGTGTGAGTCCTTAATTTTGGAAGCTCTCAATAAGGGGTTGAGGGGCCAAATAACATGTGCTACCCACATTTGTAACCTCACACATAGTTCTCCTCCTCCTCCAGGTCCAACTACTCCTCCTCCTCCAGGTCCTACTCCTCCTCCTGCCACATCTCCAACACCAGAGCCACAGCCGGGAAGGAAGCGTGGAAAGAAGACCAGAGAGTGATGGCCCTGGGCTCAGTCTGGACTGGAAAAAGATGCAGCCTCTTGTAGTACCACAGCCCGGGGACACAGATGTCATCTGCTGCTTTCATGATCTCTGGGACTTCTGGACCAGACTGCTCTCCCTTAGATATGGACTCCTCAGGCCACCAATTTTGCAGGAAAAGAATTGATGTGTGCCCTGGGGGTCCAAGGCTTCGCCAATTTCTGATGTTTCTCCAGAGTTGCCTCCCTCTTTGTTTGGTTCTAAGCCCTTAATAAAGGATTTTTTGTTTCAATTATACTCGCCTATGTGTGTTTTCCTTAAAAAAGGACAGTTTGTTTGTGAGGATTCAGGTACACTTCAAAAATACAATGTGAAATTAACAAGGGACACCAACACCAAGCAACCTTCTTGAGATTTAATAATACAAGATAATAATGGTGTTGTGGTAACTTGACACACAAAACACACACGAAAATATTATGGAGTAAAACTAAAAATAAAATAAAACAAAGATCAGCCTTGAAAAAAATACAAACCCCCCCCAAAAAAAAAAAAACAGCCTTTAAAAAAAAAAAAATAAATGAAACAACAAAAAATAAATTTTGTCAGATGTGACAAATCAAAATATATTGAGGGAATCACGATAAATACTAAAGAAAGAAGTTTGTGAGAAGTCTGTGTGAATATGAGCAGCAAAACTACTTCATTCTTCTCACATTATAAAGAAGAAGAGAGTGCGCTGTATTAAACCATTTTTACATTGCAGCGTGACGAAAGTGCTGTATTCATTGCGAACACTAATTTTAACAGACCCAGCTGTTCCGTCTCGGAATTTCTTCTGAGCATGCGTGGCACTTTGTGCGTCGGAACTGGCCACAAACGGTCGGAATTGACGCGATCGGATTTTGTTGTTGGAAAATTTTATAACCTGCTCTCAAACTTTGTCTGTCGGAAAATCCTATGGAAAATGTCAGATGGAGCCCGACAACGAGCTCCGATCGCACATTTTCCGTTGGAAAATCTGACCGTATGTACAGGGCATTAGTGTAGTGCGTCCTCTGCACAGTGTGCACCTAAAGCTACCTGGAGACAATTGCTGTTGTTCTGCTCCTATTAATACCACAGGCAGGCAGCTACAGTATTTACAGTTAGTGTACTGTGTCTTCTGCACAGTGTGCACCTAAAGCTACCTGAAGAAAATTAGTGGTGTTCTTCTGATCCTATTAATACCACAGGCAGGCAGCTACAGTATTTACAGTTAGTGTAGTGCGTCCTCTGCACAGTGTGCACCTAAAGCTGCCTGGAGACAATTGCTGTTGTTCTGCTCCTATTAATACCACAGGCAGGCAGCTACAGTATTTACAGTTAGTGTACTGTGTCCTCTGCACAGTGTGCACCTAAAGCTACCTGAAGAAAATTAGTGATGTTCTTCAGATCCTATTAACACCACAGGCAGGCAGCTACAGTATTTACAGTTAGTGTAGTGCGTCCTCTGCACAGTGTGCACCTAAAGCTACCTGGAGACAATTGCTGTTGTTATGCTCCTATTAATACCACAGGCAGGCAGCTACAGTATTTACAGTTAGTGTACTGTGTCCTCTGCACAGTGTGCACCTAAAGCTACCTGAAGAAAAGTGGTGGTGTTCTTCTGATCCTATTAATACCACAGGCAGGCAGCTACAGTATTTACAGTTAGTGTACTGTGTGCTCTGCACAGTGTGCACCTAAAGCTACCTGAATAAAATTGGTGGTGTTCTTCTGATCCTATATTAATACCACAGGCAGGCAGCTACAGTATTTACAGTTAGTGTCCTCTGCACAGTGTGCACCTAAAGCTACCTTATTAAAATTGGTGGTGTTCTGATCCTATATTAATACCACAGGCAGGCAGCTACAGCATTTACAGTTAGTGTACTGTGTCCTCTGCACAGTGTGCACCAAAAGCTACCTGAATAAAATTGGTGGTGTTCTTCTGATCCTATTAATACCACAGGCAGGCAGCTACAGTATTTACAGTTAGTGTACTGTGTCCTCTCCACAGTGTGCACCTAAAGCTACCTGAATAAGGGGGCATGGCCAAGACCGGCATGTGAGAGGACGCACTTCTCACAGCTCCTGCCTGATCCGTGTATTGATCCTTCCCCGGCATCGTTAATCCTGCTTTTTTCAGCCCCCCAACTGGCTACCGAGTCCCAGTACCCCCTGGACCCACCGCCGGCCCTCTGTACGAGGGGGAAAACCCGCCGAGGCCTGTTGGAGATGGCGGGACCGGAATCCCAAGATGGCGCCGTCGCGCCTGCAGCCCTGAATCAGCGTGTCCCCCGGACGGTGGATAAGCTGAAAGACAGCAGCAGCAAGAAAGCTCCAAAGACTCCGGGTAAGGAACAGTACAGAGATATCCTTTATTATGCCCAGAAAGTACAGGGCCCCGTGACAGCAGACGAGGGGGGGTCAGCTTACAAAAGGGGAGAGGCTGACAAGACATCACAAGCAGACTGGGATATGGACACAGTGAGCACACCTAACCTTTTCATGGAGGAGGACACTCGCACTCCCTCCCCCCTCCCTTCAGAAGACACCCCAGAGACTATGGAGCAGCCTACATTAGCTGAAATCCTGAAAGCAGTTCATATGTGTACAGCTGCAGTCAATGTTATGAAAGACCAGTTGGGGGGGGTCAGAGAGGAGATGTCATTTCTCAGACAAGACCTGCAAAAAGTCTGGGAACGT
Organism: Aquarana catesbeiana; assembly: GCF_042186555.1. Taxonomy (NCBI): domain Eukaryota; kingdom Metazoa; phylum Chordata; class Amphibia; order Anura; family Ranidae; genus Aquarana; species Aquarana catesbeiana. The sequence continues at coordinate 537,548,645 of NC_133328.1, read as the reverse complement.
GCTACAGCAGTGGAAAGCAGAGTGAGTGACATGGAGGACAAAATCCCTCCACTTGCACAAGAAGCCAGAGCAGCACATCGCATGGCCCAAGACACATACAACAGGGCTGAAGACACAGAAAACCGTTTACGCAGGAACAACGTCCGTATAGTGGGGCTCCCAGAGAAATCTGAGGGTAAGGACCCCACCACCTTTGTGGAGAACTGGTTCATTGAGATCTTTGGCCTGGATGCATTTTCCCCTTTTTTCACAGTGGAGAGAGCACACAGAGTCCCTGGCAGACCCCCCCCACAGGGGGCCCCTCCCAGGTCCATGTTGGCAAAGCTACTACACTATCGGGACAGGGAAGCTATATTAAGATGTGCACGTGAGAAGGCAAATATAAAGTTTAATGGTGTCAGAGTGTCATTCTACCCAGATTTCTCAGCGGAGGTGCAGAGAAACAGAGCGAAATTCGGGGAAGTAAAGAAACGCTGATGCTGTTGTTTTTCTAATGACCTGGTAGATGTCCATACCTACACCTTGTATGGTCATCCCTCAGTCCATTCAACTGTTCTTTTCCTTGTTTAGATGCCGGGAACACATTTCATGTATAGAAATGCTGGAGATAAAAGAACTGTGACTTTTCTAACTTTTCTTTGTCCACGGGAATCTGTTCTGATCTGGTGGCAATGCGAGTTTTTACAGTCAGCCAGTTTATAGGCTGTGCAGCCAGGCTATGTTTGGCCTGGCCGATGAAGATATTGTGGTTGATCCTACTATCCTGCCCCACACCGGCAGGCATCGACATCAGTGGGGGATATCGGTCATGGATCCGCCATACCACAATAAAAATAAAGTTTGTTGGCACCGTTGTGCCAGGTTGTGGTTTACAGTATGCACTATCTTACAGTCCAGAGACTTACCTGAATCTGCCTACTAGCCTCTTTGACAACTTGCCACCCATATGCAAGGATGCTTTTCAATGTCTACATAGACTCACCGTACAGATGAACACTGTTCACCCATGCCAATTGATGTCTACACTTCCATTATGGCGGGATCTTCTTCGTTGATTTCTTGGAATGTTAGGGGCATGAACTCCCCCCTTAAGCGCTCTATGATATTTACCTGTCTAAAGAAGTTTTTTCCTGTTGTTATATGTCTGCAGGAGACGCATTTGACTGCAGAGACCAGGAGTTGATTAAAACACAGATGGATAGGATGGGCCTATCACTCCACTCACACCTCTTTTTCTCGGGGTGTGAGTGTAGTGATACACAGATCCCTGGATTACCAGGAATTTGCCTCTAAGATAGATACAGAGGGGAGATTTGTATTTCTGCATTGGAATCTTGCATTGTGTTCTAGCCTGTGTGTATATACCCCCCCCATTTGATGCACGGGTGCTCCGACTTTTCCTGGAATTTTTGACAAACAAAAGCTACCTGAATAAAATTGGTGGTGTTCTTCTGATCCTATATTAATACCACAGGCAGGCAGCTACAGTATTTACAGTTAGTGTCCTCTGCACAGTGTGCACCTAAAGCTACCTTATTAAAATTGGTGATGTTCTGATCCTATATTAATACCACAGGCAGGCAGCTACAGCATTTACAGTTAGTGTACTGTGTCCTCTGCACAATGTGCACCAAAAGCTACCTGAATAAAATTGGTGGTGTTCTTCTGATCCTATTAATACCACAGGCAGGCAACTACAGTATTTACAGTCAGTGTACTGCGTCCTCTGCACAGTGTGCACCTAAAGCCACCTGAAGAAAATTGCTGTTGTTCTGCTCCTATTAATACCACAGGCAGGCAGCTACAGTATTTACAGTTAGTGTACTGTGTCCTCTGCACAGTGTGCACCTAAAGCTACCTGAATAAAATTGGTGGTGTTCTTCTGATCCTATATTAATACCACAGGCAGGCAGCTACATTATTTACAGTTAGTGTACTGTGCCCTCGGCACAGTGTGCACCTAAAGCTACCTGAAGACAATTGCTGGTGTTCTCATACTAGAAAATACTACAGGCAGGCAGTTGATTCTGCTAGCTGCAGTATCAGTATATATACATCCCAGCTTTGTGCAGCTACATCTCACTGCAGGCCATTAGTATGTCTGGAAGGCCAACAAGGAGAGGCAGACAGTCACAAGCCAATAAGAGGGCAAGCAGGCTCTGTGTCTAGAGGCAACAGTGCTGGTCATGGAGACGGCACGTGGCCATGGGACAAGCTTGTCCTTTTTTTCGGCAGCTGGCAAAACATGTGGAAGACTTGGTAGAGTGGATGACCAAGCCGTCCTCATCCTCCTCATCTTCTCTCACCCAGGCTCAGGGTACTTTGTCTGGCAAAGCAGCTGCCAACTTGGCCTATTCCCTCGGCTCAATGGCATCAGTCATTCCTTCCCTAGCCCCACCATGTCCTCCTGAGGAGTCCCCCAAACTGTTTGACCACAGTGTTGGGTACATGCTCCAGGAGGATGAAGGCTCTGATGATGGTACCCAGCTAGAGGAAGGCAGTAACGTGAGCCCAGAGAGAGGGGGTGCCCAAGAAGGACAGCAATCTGGCAGTCATGTTCCCCCAGCTGCCCAAAATACTGCCCCAAAATACTGCCAGCTTTGCTCCAGTAATGAGGAGGGAGGGGATGATGAGGTCACTGACTCCGCGTGGGTGCCTGATAGGAGAGAGGAGGAGGAGGAGGCACATCACTAATGAGGCAGGATGCCCTCCAGGGGCTAGCTTAAGGGCAGAACACCGACTGCATCACACCGCAGAGCTCCGCATATGCAGGGCACTGCTGTCTCTGCATGTTATTCCAAAAGTTCTTTGGTGTGGCCCTTTTTTGAGACGAGTGCATCAGATCCCACCGCTGCTATTTGCAACGTATTTCTCAAGCGTTTCTCGCGTGGCCAAAACATCTCCCGCTTGGGCACCACATGCTTGACCAGACATATGTTGACCTGCCATGCAGTTCGTTGGCAAGCGCACCTAAAAGACCCACACCAAAGAACAAAGAGGACCTCTCCTTGCTCCTCATCAGCTGGGATCTCCAACCCCACTATACCTTCAGTCCTCTCTGAGACCTGCACTGAGAGGAATGAAGGTGTAGAATTAGGTGTGTCACAGCCAAGTACTTGGGGGCAATCTGCTATCGGTACACCAATGTCAGATTGTACCAGGCAAATTTCCCTGCCTCAGCTGCTGCACCGCCGAAACAAGTTCGCTCCCAGCCATCCACATGCCCAGCGGTTGAATGCTAGCTTGGCTAAATTGCTAGCACTTCAACTGCTGTCTTTTCAGTTGGTAGACTCTGCCCACTTCCGTGAGTTTGTGGAGTGTGCGGTTCCTCAGTGGCAGGTTCCCAAACTCCACTTTTTCTCATGGAAGGCGATTCCGGCTCTCTACCAGCATGTGGAAGGCAATGTCTTGGCCTCGCTGGACAGGGCGTTCAGTGGTAAGGTGCATATTACCGCTGACTCATGGTCCAGCAGGCATGGACAGGGACGTTACCTATCTTTCACCATGCACTGGGTGACAGCAGCTGGGAAGGATGCAGGATAGGGTGCAGTAGTGTTGGAGGTTGTTCCGCCACCACGCCTCCAAAATACTACTAGTGGTGATTCTGCCACACCTCTCTCCTCCACCTCCTCCTCTTCTTCTTCCTCCATGGCCTCTTCCTGTGCTGATTTGTCTTCGGAACCAGCGGTGCTCTGTAGGCATTCAAGGGGCTACGCAAGCACGCAGGCTAAAAGATGCCATGCGGTGCTTGAGCTGGTGTGCTTGGGGGACAGGAGCCACACTGGGGCAGATATTCTGTCAGCTCTGCAGGGGCAGGCTCAGAGGTGGTTGCCACCATGCCAGCTTCAGCCAGGAATGGTGGTTTGCGAAAATGGCACCAACCTCCTCTCTGCCTTCCGACAGGGACAACTGACCCATGTGCCCTGTTTGGCTCACCTCCTTAACTTGGTGGTACAGCGGTTCTTGTTCAGGTACCCGGGCTTACAGGATGTCCTGAGGCAGGCCAGGAAAGTCTGTGTTTATTTCCGCAGGTCAAATAATGCCAGTGCTCGGCTGGCTGACCTCCAAAAGGAATTTAACCTGCCCAAGAACCGCCTAATCTGTGACATGCCCACCAGGTGGAACTCAACGTTGGCCATGCTGCAGCGGCTGCACACGCAGCAGAGGGCCATCAATGAGTACCTGTGCGACTATGGTACCAGGACAAGGTGAGGGGAGTTTTTTTTTTCCACACGCCAGTGAGCGATGATCAGGGATGCATGCACTGTCCTGTCACCATTTGAGGAGGCCACGAGGATGGTGAGCAGTAACAGTGCATGCATCAGTGACACTGTCCCCCTTGTCCACCTGTTGGAGCACACGCTGAGTGGAATAATGGACAGGGCACTTGAGGCAGAACAGAGGCAGGAAGAGGAGGACTTCCTTAGCTCTCAAGGCCCCCTTTATCCAGACAGTGTTCCTGCGTGCCCTCCGATCACACAGGAAGAAGACGAGGAGGAAGAGGAGGTGGAGGAGGAAGAGGAGGATTGTGTAAGCATGGAAGTGGAGCCTGGCACTCAGCATCAGCAGCAGTCTTTAAGGGATCATTTACTGTCCCAAGAAACCCATGGACTTGTACGTGGCTGGGAGGAGGTGGCTGCGGATCTTGTCGTCCTTAGTGACCCAGAGGACTCCGGACCGAATGCCTTAGCAAACCTACGCTGTATGGCCTCCCTGATCCTGCAAAGCCTGCGGAAGGATCCTCGTATTCGTGGTATCAAGGAGAGCGATCAATACTGGCTGGCAACCCTCCTTGATCCACGTTACAAGGGTAAGGTTGCGGACCTTATCTTGCCATTGCAGAGGGAGCAGAGGGTGAAACATCTTCGGGAGGCCTTTCAGAAAGGTCTGCGCAACACGTTCCAAGACACTGGGAAGTTACAAACTCCTGTTCCTGGACAACGTGTTGCTGAGGCTTCGGTCAGTCAAAGAAGGAGTGGTGGAGAAGGTGGCCGTCTGACTGATGCATTCAGACAATTTTTTAGTTCACAGCCCCAAGGGTTCCAGCAATCATCACCAGCGTCTGTTTTACATGGTGCAGGAATACCTAGGGGCAAGATCTGACTTGGACACCTTTCCCACCGAAAATCCTCTGGGTTACTGGGTCTTGAGGATGGATCACTGGCCAGAGCTTGCACAGTATGCAATTGAGCTACTAGCCTGTCCTGCATCCATCATTCTTTCGGAACGCACATTCAGTGCTGCTGGAGGCTTTGTAACTGATCACAGGGTGCGCCCGTCCACCGACTCGGTCGATCGACTGACCTTCATAAAAATGAATCAGTCTAGGATCACCACCAGCTACCAAGCACCTGATGCATATGTAACCGAATAATTTTTTTTGAAATGTCAGATCCCTTCAAGACTGCCTATGCTGATGCTGAGTGACTATCCTGTTATGCTGAGTAATTATCCTCTTCCTCCTCAATGATCATGCTGATAGCTTGTAAGAATATTTTTGGTTCTGGGCGCCGCCACCAGTGGCTAAGGCCCAATTTTTCAACCCCTGTTTAAAAGGGGCGTGTAATGCTTTGCAGCAGGGCTCGTTCCTGCGCTCTAACTAGAGTATCTGTGAGGGGTTGCAGTGTTGTGGCACCAGCACCAGTGCCTAAAGCCCAGTTTTTCAGCCCCTGTTTAACAGGGGTGTGTAATTACGATTTTTGATGCAATACTTTGCAGCAGGGCTTGTTCCTGCGCTCTAACTAGAGCATGTGTGAGGGGTTGCAGTGTTGTGGCACCAGTGCCTAAGGCCCAAGTTTTCTGCCCCTGTTTAACATGTAATGGGACATGTAATTACAATTCTTGATCTAATATTTCACAGCAGGGCCCGTTTCTGCGCCCACCAAGAGTAACTGTGAGGACTTACAGTGTTGCGGCACCAGCACCACCACCGCCAAAGGCCCAATTTTTCTGCCCCTGTTCAACAGGTGCATGTAATTACAATTCTTGATCTAATATTTCACAGCAGGGCCCGTTTCTGCACCCACCAAGAGTAACTGTGAGGACTTACAGTGTTATGGCACCAGCACCACCACCAAAGGCCCAATTTTTCTGACCCTGTTCAACAGGGGCATGTAATTACAATTCTTGATCTAATGTTTCACAGCAGAGCCCATTCCTGTGCCCACCAAGAGTAACTGTGAGGGCTTACAGTGTTATGGCAACACCAACACCTAAGGCTGCAATTTCTGCAGAGTATATAGGGCAGGCCCCTACTTTCAAACATCCAACTTACAAACGACTCCTACTTGCAAACGGAAGGAGACAACAGGAAGTGAGATGAAATCTACCACTAGAAAGGGAAATTCTCTCCTGTAAGAGTTAATATTGGAAAAAATGTGTCTCCTCTCCACTGATGCTTTATCACCAATCCTTGTTTCACTAAAAACCCCAAATTGTCAAAAAACATTTGTCATTGGGACAGAAAGTGAGGTGAAATCTTCTGAAGAGCTTCACAGACAGCAAAACAAATGTCACAGGGGTGATAACCCTTCCCTATGTTTTCCAAAAGGCTTAAAAATAGTTTTTTTTGGCTGGAGCTACACTTTAACCACTTGACGACCGCCTCACGCCGATTTACGTCGGCAAGGTGGCACGGACAGTCAAAATCACGTACATATACGTGATTTGCCTTCCGCGGGTGGGGGGTCCGATCGGTGCCCGAGGCGGTCGTCTTTTGTCCAGCGGCGATCAGAGGTGAGGGGGAGGCCATCCGTTCGTGGCCCCCCCCTCGCGATCGCCGCCGGCCAATCAGATCACTTCCTTTGCTGCTGTATGCTAAACAGCAGCAAAGGAAATGATGTCATCTCTCCTCGGCTCGGTATTCCGTTGCAGCGCCGAGGAGAGAAGACTTCACTGTGAGTGCACCAACGCTACACAACACAGTAGAACATGCCAGGCACACAAAACACCCCGATTCCCCCCCCCCTATCGCCCCCCGATCCCCCCCCAATCACCCCCCCCTCCCTGTCACAAACTGACACCAGCAGTTTTTTTTTTTTTTTTTTTTTCTGATTACTGCATTGGTGTCAGTTTGTGACAGTTACAGTGTTGGGACAGTGAATATTAGCCCCCTGTAGGTCTAGGATACCCCCCTAACCCCCCCAATAAAGTTTTAACCCCTTGATCACCCCCCGTCACCAGTGTCGCTAAGCGATCATTTTTCTGATCGCTGTATTAGTGTCGCTGGTGACGCTAGTTAGGGACCTAAATATTTAGGTTCGCCGTCAGCGTTTTATAGCGACAGGGACCCCCATATACTACCTAATAAATGTTTTAACCCCTTGATGGCCCCCTAGTTAACCCTTTCACCACTGATCACCGTATAACTGTTACGGGTGACGCTGGTTAGTTTGTTTATTTTTTTTAGTGTCAGGGCACCCGCCGTTTATTACCGAATAAAGGTTTAGCCCCCTGATCGCCCGGCGGTGATATGCGTCGCCCCAGGCAGCGTCAGATTAGCGCCAGTACCGCTAACACCCACGCACGCAGCATACGCCTCCCTTAGTGGTATAGTATCTGATCGGATCAATATCTGATCCGATCAGATCTATACTAGCGTCCCCAGCAGTTTAGGGTTCCCAAAAACACAGTGTTAGCGGGATCAGCCCAGATACCTGCTAGCACCTGCGTTTTGCCCCTCCGCCCGGCCCACCCAAGTGCAGTATCGATCGATCACTGTCACTTACAAAACACTAAACGCATAACTGCAGCGTTCGCAGAGTCAGGCCTGATCCCTGCGATCGCTAACATTTTTTTGGTAGCATTTTGGTGAACTGGCAAGCACCAGCCCCAGGCAGCGTCAGGTTAGCGCCAGTAGCGCTAACACCCACGCACGCACCATACACCTCCCTTAGTGGTATAGTATCTGATCGGTTCAATATCTGATCCGATCAGATCTATACTAGCGTCCCCAGCAGTTTAGGGTTCCCAAAAACGCAGTGTTAGCGGGATCAGCCCAGATACCTGCTAGCACCTGCGTTTTGCCCCTCCGCCCGGCCCAGCCCAGCCCACCCAAGTGCAGTATCGATCGATCACTGACACTTACAAAACACTAAATGCATAACTGCAGCGTTCGCAGAGTCAGGCCTGATCCCTGCGATCGCTAACAGTTTTTTTGGTAGTATTTTGGTGAACTGACAAGCACCAGCCCCAAGCAGCGTCAGATTAGCGCCAGTACCGCTAACACCCACGCACGCACCGTACACCTCCCTTAGTGGTATAGTATCTGAACGGATCAATATCTGATCCGATCAGATCTATACTAGCGTCCCCAGCAGTTTAGGGTTCCCAAAAACGCAGTGTTAGCGGGATCAGCCCAGATACCTGCTAGCACCTGCATTTTGCCCCTCCGCCCGGCCCAGCCCAGCCCACCCAAGTGCAGTATCGATTGATCACTGTCACTTACAAAACACTAAACGCATAACTGCAGTGTTCGCAGAGTCAGGCCTGATCCCTGCAATCGCTAACAGTTTTTTTGGTAGCTTTTTATTGAACTGGCAAGCGCCAGCGGCCTAGTACACCCTGGTCGTAGTCAAACCAGCACTGCAGTAACACTTGGTGACGTGGTGAGTCCCATAAGTGCAGTTCAAGCTGGTGAGGTGGCAAGCACAAGTAGTGTCCCGCTGCCACCAAAAAGACAAACACAGGCCCGTCGTGCCCATAGTGCCCTTCCTGCTGCATTCACCAATCCTAATTGGGGACCCACCACTTCTGCAGCGCCCGTACTTCCCCCATTCACATCCCCAACCAAATGCAGTCGGCTGCATGAGAGGCATTTTCTTTATGTCCTCCCGAGTACCCCTACCCAACGAACCCCCAAAAAAGATGTCGTGTCTGCAGCAAGCGCGGATATAGGCGTGACACCCGCTATTATTGTCCCTCCTGTCCTGACAATCCTGGTCTTTGCATTGGTGAATGTTTTGAACGCTACCATTCATTAGTTGAGTATTAGCGTAGGGTACAGCATTGCACAGACTAGGCACACTTTCACAGGGTCTCCCAAGATGCCATCGCATTTTGAGAGACCCGAACCTGGAACCGGTTACCGTTATAAAAGTTAGTTACAAAAAAAGTGTAAAAAAAAAAAATATATATATAAAATAAAAAAAAAATAGTTGTCGTTTTATTGTTCTCTCTCTATTCTCTCTCTCTTGTTCTGCTCTTTTTTACTGTATTCTATTCTGCAATGTTTTATTGTTATTATGTTTTATCATGTTTGCTTTTCAGGTATGCAATTTTTTATACTTTACCGTTTACTGTGCTTTATTGTTAACCATTTTTTTGTCTTCAGGTACGCCATTCACGACTTTGAATGGTTATACCAGAATGATGCCTGCAGGTTTAGGTATCATCTTGGTATCATTCTTTTCAGCCAGCGGTCGGCTTTCATGTAAAAGCAATCCTAGCAGCTAATTAGCCTCTAGACTGCTTTTACAAGCCGTGGGAGGGAATGCCCCCCCCCCACCGTCTTCCGTGTTTTTCTCTGGCTCTCCTGTCTCAACAGGGAACCTGAGAATGCAGCCGGTGATTCAGCCAGCTGACCATAGAGCTGATCAGAGACCAGAGTGGCTCCAAACATCTCTATGGCCTAAGAAACCGGAAGCTACGAGCATTTTATGACTTAGATTTCGCCAGATGTAAATAGCGCCATTGGGAAATTGGGGAAGCATTTTATCACACCGATCTTGGTGTCATCAGATGCTTTGAGGGCAGAGGAGAGATCTAGGGTCTAATAGACCCCAATTTTTTCAAAAAAGAGTACCTGTCACTACCTATTGCTATCATAGGGGATATTTACATTCCCCGAGATAACAATAAAAATGATAAAAAAAAAAAAATGAAAGGAACAGTTTAAAAATAAGATAAAAAAGCAAAAAAATAATAAAGAAAAAAAAAAAATAAAAAAGCACCCCTGTCGCCCCCTGCTCTCGCGCTGAGGCGCAAGCGGCGGTCTGTCGTCAAACGTAAACAGCAATTGCACCATGCATGTGAGGTATCGCCGCGAAGGTCAGATCGAGGGCAGTAATTTTTGCAGTAGACCTCCTCTGTAAATCTAAAGTGGTAACCTGTAAAGGCTTTTAAAGGCTTTTAAAAATGTATTTATTTTGTTGCCACTGCACGTTTGTGCGCAATTTTAAAGCATGTCATGTTTGGTATCCATGTACTCGGCCTAAGATCATCTTTTTTATTTCATCAAACATTTGGGCAATATAGTGTGTTTTAGTGCATTAAAATTTAAAAAAGTGTGTTTTTTCCCCAAAAAATGCGTTTGAAAAATCGCTGCGCAAATACTGTGTGAAAAAAAAAATGAAACACCCACCATTTTAATCTGTAGGGCATTTGCTTTAAAAAAATATATAATGTTTGGGGGTTCAAAGTAATTTTTTTGCAAAAAAAAATAACTTTTTCATGTAAACAAAAAGTGTCAGAAAGGGCTTTGTCTTCAAGTGGTTAGAAGAGTTGGTGATGTGTGACATAAGCTTCTAAATGTTGTGCATAAAATGCCAGGACAGTTCAAACCCCCCCAAATGAACCCATTTTGGAAAGTAGACACCCCAAGCTATTTGCTGAGAGGCATGTCGAGTCCATGGAATATTTTATATTGCGACACAAGTTGCGGGAAAGAGACAAATTTTTTTTTTTTTTTTTGCACAAAGTTGTCACTAAATGATATATTGCTCAAACATGCCATGGGAATATGTGAAATTACACCCCAAAATACATTCTGCTGCTTCTCCTGAGTACGGGGATACCACATGTGTGAGACTTTTTGGGAGCCTAGCCGCGTACGGGACCCCGAAAACCAAGCACCGCCTTCAGGCTTTCTAAGGGCATACATTTTTGATTTCACTCTTCACTGCCTATCACAGTTTCGGAGGCCATGGAAAGCCCAGGTGGCACAAACCCCCCCCAAATGACCCCATTTTGGAAAGTAGACACCCAAAGCTATTTGCTGAGAGGTATAGTGAGTATTTTGCAGACCTCACTTTTTGTCACAAAGTTTTGAAAATTGAAAAAAGAAAAAAAAAAAAGTTTTTTCTTGTCTTTCTTCATTTTCAAAAACAAATGAGAGCTGCAAAATACTCACCATGCCTCTCAGCAAATAGCTTGGGGTGTCTACTTTCCAAAATGGGGTCATTTGGGGGAGTTTTGTGCCACCTGGGCATTCCATGCCCTCCGAAACTGTGATAGGCAGTGAAGAGTGAAATCAAAAATTTTCACCCTTAGAAATCCTGAAGGCGGTGCTTGGTTTTCAGGGCCCCGTACGCGGCTAGGCTCCCAAAAAGTCCCACACATGTGGTATCCCCATACTCAGGAGAAGCAGCTAAATGTATTTTGGGGTGCAATTCCACATATGCCCATGGCCTGTGTGAGCAATATATCATTTAGTGACAACTTTGTGCAAAAAAAAAAAAGTATCACTTTCCCGCAACTTGTGTCAAAATATAAAATATTCCATGGACTCAATATGCCTCTCAGCAAATAGCTTGGGGTGTCTACTTTCCAAAATGGGGTCATTTGGGGGGGTTTTGTGCCACCTGGGCATTCCATGGCCTCCGAAACTGCGATAGGCAGTGAAGAGTGAAATCAAAAATTTACACCCTTAGAAATCCTGAAGGCGGTGCTTGGTTTTCGGGGCCCCGTACGCGGATAAGCTCCCAAAAAGTCCCACACATGTGGTATCCCCATACTCAGGAGAAGCAGCTGAATGTATTTTGGGGTGCAATTCCACATAGGCCCATGGCCTGTGTGAGCAATATATCATTTAGTGACAACTTTTTGTAAATATTTTTTTTTTTTTTTGTCATTATTCAATCACTTGGGACAAAAAAAATAAATATTCAATGGGTTCAACATGCCTCTCAGCAATTTCCTTGGGGTGTCTACTTTCCAAAATGGGGTCATTTGGGGGGGTTTTGTACTGCCCTGCCATTTTAGCACCTCAAGAAATGACATAGGCAGTCATAAACTAAAAGCTGTGTAAATTACAGAAAATGTACCCTAGTTTGTAGACGCTATAACTTTTGCGCAAACCAATAAATATATGTTTATTGACATTTTTTTTACCGAAGACATGTGGCCGAATACATTTTGGCCTAAATGTATGACTAAAATTTAGTTTATTGGATTTTTTTTATAACAAAAAGTAGAAAATATCATTTTTTTTCAAAATTTTCGGTCTTTTTCCGTTTATAGCGCAAAAAATAAAAACTGCAGAGGTGATCAAATACCATCAAAAGAAAGCTCTATTTGTGGGAAGAAAAGGACACAAATTTCGTTTGGGTACAGCATTGCATGACCGCGCAATTAGCAGTTAAAGCGACGCAGTGCCAAATTGGAAAAAGACCTCTGGTCCTTAGGCAGCATAATGGTCCGGGGCTCAAGTGGTTAAAAATGTACCAGTTCAAAATTACAAACACATTCTACTTAACAACAAACCTACAGTCCCTGTCTTGTTTGCACCGCCTGTATACTGCTGTTCAGAGTATATAGGGCCTGGGGGCCCCACGCCTTTCCTTTTTTTAATTTGGGTGCGGGGTTCCCCTTAATATCCATAGAAGACCCAAAGGGCCTGGTAATGGACTGGGTAGGGTACCCATGCCGTTTGTCTCACTGATTTTCATCCATATTGCCGGGACCCGACATTACATTAAAGCCGCAAGCAGTTTTGAATGACTTTTATTCCTTTAAAAATGTCATTTTGTGCAGGGACTGTTCTAAGCACGGGAAACATGTGCCACTTTACAGGAATACTATAGACACCCCCCAGGTACGATATTTAAAGGAATATTTCACTTTTTTTTTCACTTTAAGCATCATTAAAATCACTGCTCCCGAAAAAACATCAGTTTTTAAAACTTTTTTTTGCATTGATACATATCCCCTGGGGCAGGACCCGGGTCCCCAAACCCTTTTTAGGACAATACCATGCAAATTAGCCTTTATATTTATCACTTTTGATTTAGAATGTTCGAGTCCTATAGACTTCAATGGGGTTCTAAAGTTCGCGCAAATTTTCGGTCCGTTTGCAGGTTCTGATGCGAACCGAATCGGGGGGTGTTCAGCTCATCCCTAATCAGAACGTTCAGTCCTATATTTTAGGAGGAATTCAAGATGTACTGTATATATTTTAGGGCACTTGTTAGGCACAATTAGGCCTCATGCACACAGGCAGAAAAAATGTGGGCTCTTAGAGGCATCTGGCATTTTTTTTTTTTTTTTTTATGCCTCTAAACACAGTTCTATGTTAATCTATGTGGCCATGCACACAAGGTGTGTAGATTTGTATTTTAGGAGCAGCATTTAGAGGCATAAAAAATACACCAAAGCTGCCTTGAGGGAAGAGTTTATGAGCATAATTTACGTGCGCAAAATGCTTAAACGCACATAAATCCACATGTATGAGCATTTATATATGATTATTCTGGCTAGTAGAACGGTTGATCCCTAGTGCTCAAGCTGGGCTCCATGGGACAGTGCAATGGGCTCCTGTTCTGTCTTCTCTCCCCTCTGTTCCTACAGGTTGCCCTGGGAGATGGCAGAAGGCTGCAGTGCATAGCAACATCACCCTTATTGGCTAATTTTGGCAGGCTAGTGCACACAGAGGATATAAGAGCGTCAATTTTCCTGCTCTAGCAGCCTCCTGAAGAGAGCCTGCTGGAGGATGCAGCATCGCAGCTGCTCCCACCCACCCTCCTATCTTTCAATATGTTTGCCATGGTGATTGCTAGTGGGGTTTGTCATCCAGTTCAGTACTGGATGGACTATGTGATACGATTAGTAAATAAAATGAGTTATGATCGTTATGTAATTTTCACCGCTTCCCGACCAGCCGCCGTCATTATACTGCGGCAAGGTGACTCGTTCCCGCAAATCGCCATAGCTGTACGTCGGCACGGGAACTCGCTTTTGTGGGCGCGCACACTCCCATTGGCCAGCGAGGGAGCCAATCAGCGGGTCCAGCTGACTCGATGTCCACCGGCCACCCGCTATCGTTCCCTGCAGTGACAGAATGGGGATCTGCCTGTGTAAACAAGGCAGATCTCCATTCTGACAAGGGAGATCACAAAGATCCTGTCTTTCTGCTATGCAGGAAGACGGATCTGTATGTTTTCCCAGTGACACAGTCCCCCATACAGTTAGAACACACAGTGAGGGAATACATTTAACCCCTTGATCACCCCTGATGTTAACCCCTTCCCTGCCAGTGTCATTAGTACAATAACAGTGGATATTTTTAGCACTGATTACTGTAATAATGTCACTGGTTACCAAAAAAGTATAAAAAATATCAGTTAGGTGTCCAATCTGTTCACCACAATGTCGCAGTCCTGCTAAAAATCACTGATCGCCACCATTACTAGTAAAAAATAAATAAATAATAAAAATGCCATAAATCTATCCCCTATTTTGTAGACGAGATAACTTTTGCGCAAACCAATCAATATACGCTTGCTGCAATAATGTTTTTTTTTTTACCAAAAATATGTATCATAATACATATCGGCCTAAACTGATGAATACATTTGTTTTTTTACTTTTTTTGGAAATGTTTTATAGCAGAAAGTAAAAAAATTATTTTTTTTTCCAATATGTCGCTCTTTTTTTGTTTATAGCACAAAAAATAAAAAATGCAGAGGTAATCAAATACCACCAAAAGAAAGCTCTGTTTGTGGGGAAAAAAAGGACATCAATTTTTTTTGGGTACAGCATCGCACGACCGCGCAATTGTCAGTTAAAGCGACGCAGTGCCGTATCACAAAAAATTACCTGGTCAGGAAGTGGGTAAATCCTTCCGGGGCTGAAGTGGTTAAAGTCTAAATCTATTGTTGAAGTTTTATGAATTATTATAATTTGGGTTACCCATTAATAAACGCTGTGGTAATTATAGTCCATGAAATAAAAGTTGCGTCTCTTCATTTCAGGTTTTATCTTTAGTCCTTTGTACTGTCCCATGCATTTACACATAAATATGTACATAAATGCGTGTAAGTGCACAAAGTTAGAGGCAGTTTTGCAGCCAAGTTCTGGCAGAAAAATCAAGCATATTTGAAGCATAAATGCATATGCCTATGTACATAAGGCCTTAGAATATTCTCTATATCTTGAGTTCTGGTCCACTATAAACTGAAAGCAGCAAAACAAATATTTTACTACTGATAGTTATTCAGCAATGGCAGCGCAAATTAAAAAAAAAAGTGAAAGTTTGTCTCTTTTCTGCTTCACAACTCTGTGGTCTTGCTTCACTTAGGCTGGCCATACACTATACAATTTTCTTATTGAATTTCCTTTAGATTGACATTCAACTATGGAGTGCAAGGGCCAGCCTGATTGCATACAAATTGAAAGGGCTTAGGTTTGACCTCATATTATACGGTTTTGGTAAATCTAAAGGAAAGTTGAACAAGAAAATTGTATAATGTATGTGTTATGTCAGCATGGAGACATTGTAAGAACAGCACTGAACGCCTCATGGCAGCACACAGCTTGTCTGTACTTGCTTCACAAGCAGCTCTGCTGACTGGCTCCTTCTCAGTTTTCCTTCATTCTCTACTTCTTGCTATCAAGGGGAGAAAAGTGCAGTGGGTGTTTCTCCAATGTCACCACCCATTACATTATCATACATTATGTACAATAGCTGTTATTGCAAACAGAATACACATGGCTGAGATTGCAGCATTCTGTGATTTCCTGCTGGCTGCCTCCTCAGGTCTCAGACGTTGGAGGTCAAGTCCTGGAATACGAAGGAATGTATAAATAAATTGATGTTTGTCCCAGGGAGAGTGTTGGACGCGTGTCACAGTTCTGAGTCTCTCTGTCACCTTGCAGGAAGAAGAAAAGAGCTTTGTCCAGTTTGGACTCCACTGTACAACATGAAGAAGTCAATCAGACGAATGTTCTCTACTATTGAAGAGAAGGACAACACACCGTATGAGGGGGTCATCCTACGCACTGACAGCTGCACCTCAATTCAAGCAGATCCTCAGCACATATTTAAGGTATGTAGGACACGCGTATGTGTTTATACTGCTCTGGTGTGGATCATGAAGTTGCAGAGTTGTAGTGGATTAACAAAATAATCTGGCAATATTTGCACACGTGTGTTAAAGATTTTGGGTTAACTGTGCAGCTGCAAAATGCTTGAATAAAAAAGCTGAATTATAGATTGTAGCTTTAGACAGCAGAAGTATTAAGCTGCCCATGCGACATACCTCCCAACTGTTCCTGATTTTGAGGAACTGTCCCTAATTTGTAACAAAGTCCCTCTTTCCTCCTCATTTGTCCCTCATTTTGGTCTGAACTTTAGTGTTGTATATAAAATGCACGTTTTATCTTTCAAAAAGTGTTTCCCAGTGCTAAACCTTTCGTCCAAATTCTAAATGGCTGCATTTGTAAATTTCAAAAGCCAGTCTAAAGGAATAGCAATGGTAGAAAAAAAGCACTTGTGGGTTTAACTAATCCTTTTTTTTTATAATTCTCCTTGAAGGGGGTGTGTCCTATTCCTACATACTTTTGCTAATAGTTGTCCCTCGTTCCCATCTCAAAAAGTTGGGAGGTATGTATACAACAACTAATGTTCACCGCTATACAACCAACTAGCATCTTACCTGTAAAAATTACCTGACAGTTCAACAGTTAGGATTGTTTTACAGTATTGAGATAAAGAGTAGGTGATAGAATGCCTTAAAGTATAACTAAACTACATTTTTAGTTTTGGATAGTGCTATCTGTACCTCCATTAGGGGGGTCACCCACTCTGTTTCTTCTGTTTCTTCTCACCAAGAGTGAAAGCGAAAAAAAAAATCCAAAATTTGGGTTGTCACCAGAACAGGAATGGAGGATAGATCTTCCAATGGGGATTCTAGTTCTGGTGACCCTGGTGACAACCAAGGACTGTGTCGCTTTGGAGGGATTTCCTTTCATTTCCAGTTTTGGCTTTGGGACAGGAAGTGAAGGGATATTTCCAAAACGGGTGCAGATGACAAAAGACTGAAAAGGGTTATAACCCTCCCTTACTTTACCTAAAATGCAAAAAGATATTTGCCTATAATGCCACTCTTTTTTAGTAATTTTTGCAAATAAAAACTCTGAAATTGATTAAATGTTTTTTGAAAGTTTAAATGAGTGTGGTAACATTAAATAAATCTGCTTGCAGAATAGGGACATTCAAGTACTTACACTATTACCAAATGATAAATTATCTTTAAAACCAGCTCCCATTGGCCTCTATAGCTACAGGCAGTGTGGAGAAATTCATACTTAAAGAAAGTTGTCCATGTAGCTCCCTCCACAGCTCAGCTCTCCCTGCTCCCCCTTTCTCTGAGCACCTGCTCTGTGCTTACACTGTAGATTAGAAAGCTGGAAGTCTGCTGGGAAGAGGGAGCAGGATGAGATGCTGGAAGGACTTGGAGGACAGTGCTTCAGCTGCAAATTATGGGGATGAATCGCTCCATAGTGCCTGCAGCTGCAATTGGTGATGGTCATATAGCCTGCATTTAAAAACTCTTTGTTAAACTTAACTGGATGATGCCAGTATCACTACCTTTTTATAAATTTGCCCAGCAAATTTACTATAGCTTTAAATACAATAATTTACACTAGCATCAAAGGTCGTCTGAACCCTTAAAGTGGTTGTAAAGTCAGAATGTTTTGCATTCTATGCATTAAGAAAAAAACAGCCTTCTGTGTGCAGCAGCCCCCCTCAGCCCCCTAATACTTACCTGAACCCATCTCGATTCAGCAAAGTTGCAGGAGTGTCTCGGCTACTCCCGGGACTCTCCCCCCTAATTGGCTGAGACAGCAACGTGGCGTCATTGGCTCCCGCTGCTGTCAATCAAAGTCAGTGAGCCAATGAGGAGAGAGAGGGGGTGGGACTGAACCGCGGCTCCGTGTCTGAATGGACACACAGAACAGGCTTGGGTGCCCCCATAGCAAGCTGCTTGCTGTGGGGGCACTCAGCAGGAGGGAGGGGCCAGGAGTGTGGCAAGGGACCCGAGAAGAGGAGGATCTGGGCTGCTCTGTGCAAAACCACTGCATAGAACAGGTAAAAATAACATGTTTGTTATTTTTAAAGAAAAAAAAAAACAAGGACTTTAGTATCACTTTAAGATCTATTACTGTAATTCAGCCAGGCTGCATATGCAGTACAAATCTGTCCTTTTTTTACACTTTTTTTCACAACTATGCACTGCAGCAAGGGTTAAAATAGCCTGTACTGTAGTATTCTGGAATGTCGGATTGCTACTCTTTAATACTAAGCAGTGGCCAGCTCCTTAATGGTCTGACACCCCCTCTCAAACAATGCCCCAATCAACAGCACTTTTGGTCCCTGAGGAGTGCTGCTGATTGGTGCACTGTTTGGGGGCAGGAAAGCCAGCCCATGGATTAGTGTGAAAGAACTGCAGTCCAACTCTCCGGAGTACTGCAGTACAGGGTATTTTAGCCCAAGCTGCAACACGTAGTTGTAAAAAACATTAAAAGAAGTGCAGCTATATTACTGTATTATAGCTTCAATGTATTACATTAATAAATCTTGAGGGTTCAGTTGGGCTTTAAACTGGCCATACATCTGACAATTTATTACAATTATCAAAATTTCTATTCCAGTTTGTGTTGAAATCACTAAGCAATAAAAGACGTAAAAGGGTGTTATTACAGTTAGTGCATTTGGACACGCATTCTAACCTCTGGTATCACACTACAGAAGTGCTTATTTGATATCACGTTTTTATTTGGCATTGTCTTGCTGCTTCCAGTTTCCAGAGACTTTTGAATGCGTTCCAGTATGAATCACAACAAACACGTTTTGTTCTTGCTGTTACTTTGCAGGCTGACATGCCTAACTTTAGGAAATTAGATGTTGTTTTGCAGCTGAACACTGAACACACCGCTGAGAAATTCCTTGATATTGGGGGTTCTCTCTGTGTTGTGCTGCCTATTTCCATGTGGTAGCTAAGATAGGCTTATTATAAAAAAAAGTGTAGAGCATTAGAGATGCTAAAAGTGTACCAAATCAATTTTAGTTTACTGAGGACTAATCAGTGAAACTTTTGATTGGTTGCCACTGGTGAATACATTTTAAACACCCCAGAAAAGACCACTATTCTGTTCTGCATTACACATCTTATATAAGATAGAATTTAGTTTATTGGAAAAGATTAGCAAAATATCTGTGCTAATAGTTTGCTATGGCTAAAGATCAGCATAGATGTGAGATGACCAAAATCGGCCAGATGGTGTAAATGTCTCAAGTCCTCAGGCCTCAGGCCTCAGCTGACATCCCTGGACTACAAATCTCAAGGACAAAAGAATAGTTTGTGCATTATCTTATTTGAGTGTTGTTGGCTGCCCCAAGAAAACTGGGCACTGGAGGTGTATGGCATCACTCCCTCTTCTCTATTCCATTCACACAAATATGTATGCTTGGGCAATGTGAACATACATATTTAAGTGATGGACACCCCACAGATATAACTAATAGAAACAGACTACCAGCACTTCAGTGCTAATTGGTTAAGCACAGAGTTAGAAAATCTTCTCATTCACTAACCAGGCTTATGTGATGTCATAACAGTTCATGGCCTTGCAGCTCTCCACAGGTTTGGGAAATCTTAGAACTGTACTAAAATCACTAAGAGAGAAAGTGCACCAGCATTTCAGGCATATAACTATCCATTGCATACCAAGGACAGGACCTTGTTGCATCTCCATTGTCGAATTGATCAATGGATGGTTACATGCCTGCTATTTAATATGTTTGTGAGGTACAGGACCAGTGCACTTTCTCTCTTTGCAAATTTTTACCCCCCAAATACAACAGTGGGTAGTCAGATTATGGTTGCACATCTGAACAATTTCCTCAATCTATGACCAGCTTGAGATAACACCTATTTTAAAAAAAGAACAAGCACCTTTGCCCCCATTGCCTTATATATAAATGGTGTTCAGTATTTATATTTTTGTACATTGATATGCAATCCCTAATACTCTATGTGCAGCAATTCTTTACATCTGTTAATTGTCCCTCATGGAGCTCCACTTATCAAACCCAGTTGCAATGCTCAGTCAGTGGAGCCATATTGAATAATTAATCTTTGAAAGTTAGCTTGTTCTTTCCCTATGTTCAAACTGGACCCACCAAGAATGCAGTACAGGAAAGTATCAGCAACATGACTGACCTGCATAATAATGCTATGGCAGTGTGAACACATGGTAAAAGCGATAGCATCCAGTGAAGAATGTACACACTAAGATGTAACTGTACTGCTCTTCTGATACTTCTTAAAAGGTTCTCACAAGTTCTTGCAAGATTTTTAAGCAAAGTTTTGATGCTCGACTGCCATTAGAATTTATGGGACTTTCCCAAGATGCAGAAGGTAGGCTGGGCAGATGTCAATAGCACTGGGTTGGAAATCTGGATGGCAGACCCCCAATGAAAATGAACATTATAAAACAATTTTAAAGACTGTTTGCTGCAGTTAAGCATATGGTACTATAATTTGTCCTAAACCTTAGTTTTTACAGATACAGTGGGTTCTTTATAAGAGGTCAGTTGGATGTGACTTTCTCCATCAAAGAGAGCAGTAGACTTCAGCACAAACACTGTTTGCTGTGAAAACTCTATGCAAAGGAGAAGGCAAAGAGGAGTAAGGAGACCACTAGACATGTGCAATTTGTTTCGGTCTGAATATAAATTCGGACACATTTTTGGTTATTTGGTGATTTGGGTGTATGCAAATCTCCAAATGAAATAGTAACAAATTTAGCTAAAATTAATTTAATTGCATTACGTATATTCGTTTTCGAATGAATTCCAAATTTTCTGAATGTTTCGAATTCAGATCAGTCGAAAAATGATAGACCGATTCCAATTCTGTGTGAAGAATAGCTGGTTGTTGAGGAGCAGGCTAGGAAGCCTCGTCAGCTGTCACCGGGCTTCCCCACTGACAGCTGAAATGTAAAAAAAGAATGCCAGCAAATAAAAATTCAGAAAAGAAACAGCGTGGGGTCCCTTAATCCATACTAGGCCTTTCAGGTCTGATATGGAAATCTATAAAATCTATAACCGACCCGTACCTGGGCATGCAGATCTGCAGGCCGGAAAGAGGGGGGGGGGGGCGAGCAGTCCCTCCCCTCCTGAACCGTACCAGGCCGCATGCCCTCAACCTGCCACAGGTGTGGGATGCTCACCTAATCAGGCAATGAATATCCAATCTCAGTTTTTTAATGCTGTCTAATACTTTCTCATGAAGAAATTTTCTAGCAATTTAAATAATTTTTAATTTAATTTTTTTTGAATTGCAAAAACAAATCTGTTTAATCTTTCTTGCTATAAAAAGCTGGTTGAAAGTGCTTGAAATTGCCTGAAAATTGCAGTGTACATGACCAGCAGAACATTGCTCAGCACCATACTAAATGCCACACTTTATTTTTTAAGTAAAATTTTCTGCAGCCTATTGATCATGCTGCGTCACCCTTACTGTTTGAAATTTGCAACTAGCTAGTCAAAATCCGTCATTAAATACATTGTTTATTTGCTTTTCAAATGAGTATTGTCATTACCTTGACTTTAAAATATAGAAATAACAATTACATGCAAACTCAAACATCAGTTTTGAAAACATCTGGTGATACACAGATGGCAGAGGATTGGCTGGAATTCCCCTAAACTCTGTTCATGGATCACTTTCTGAGTGTGGTATTGCAATTAGCTCTGTTATGCACACATTAAACCTATTCTTGGGTATTTGACACCCAGAGAGGGTAATCATTTTAAAAAACATATTTTACACAACAAAATTAATTTCAACAATACACTTAAAATAAATAATAACATGAAAAACATAGACAGGCAACGTTGTAGTGTCCCCTAACATAAGCACGCTTTTATTAGATGTTGATAAATGTTACTGTATATTGTATTATGCTAAATACTAATTGGCAGTGGATTAACTGGCATTGTTATTTTAATACAGCTTGTTAAGGAGGGTCATGTGTGTCGTGTGCGGAGTTTTATACTGAAGAACCCATCATGCCTGATGGCCAGAGATGATATTGAGGCCACTCCACTACATTATGCTGCAAAACATGGACACTTGGAAATTGTGTTCATGATAGTCAATGAGGGTACCGATGAAGGTAAAATATCACTTTGGGTGGTAAAAGTGAGAATATGTGTAATAGCTATAACATAATACAAAATTGCTAGCCTCTGGTGTCAGTTGATAGATGTATACTTGAAAAAAAAATTACCAGCCTTAAAATCTTTGTAAGATAACACAGGCTTGTCAAAATTAGAAGAATTAATTGCAGAATCACATTATGGAAAACATCTTCCCTTGGTTATTAAATGACACGGGATACAGTTCTTATGTATTTCACACTTACAAGTGCTTTTTTAAAGACTCTTTGAAAAAGCAGTGGCGTATATGAAATGCACCTGTGCCATTTAATGAACTAAGACATTTTCTACAACCTAATTGTACAATGATTCCATCTAATTTTCTGGGAAAATATTTTATATGTGATTTGTTTTAGTGGATCCTTCTTGATCTTTGTAAATATCTGCTAGAGAGATGAACTGGACCAGCACCCAACCATAGCAGAATTGTTGTGAAAGTTCTACCTGGAGAACTTTGTTTGATGACTACAGGCTGCCAAGCTTGTGATCATGGACCCTTCAGTCCTTAACACAGACTATTAGCTCCCCAAGGAGTCTACACTGATGGCTGCAGAAAAGATTACTTTTCTAAACATCACTGTGGCCTCAGCGGTATTGCAACCACTTATAACGCTTTGATGCCCTTTGTCAGTTCACAGTGAGTGTGAAAAAAAAATATTTACTTGATGGGACATTGCTGATTTTGGGGTCTAGGGCAATGTCAATGTGTTACTTATATGGTAAACCTGTCCAGAACTTTGGCAAACCAAATAAGTCAAAATGAAATGGAAATTAAAACGCCATAAGCACTGGTTATGTTACCCTGTAAAAGCAAAGCTTACTCCAACCCATTTCCACATGCCAGACTTCATCTTGCTCCTTAAATGTGATTTGTGGCCTTTTTGGTAAAGGAGGGTTTCAGGATGGCAACTGGTAGGGTTGAGTTTTCCTTTTACAGAAACATTTAAATTTGTATACAACCCCAGCTACCTATCTGTGGGGCTGCTGTTGTTTTTTTAATCTCCTGTTTTTGCATTATATTATCACTTTTAGTTGTCCAGGCTTGTGTCAGGTTGATGTTAATATCGTAAAACAGCACCACATATTTATACTTAGAATATATGCCAAGTTATTATAGCAATAGACATCCCTTTATTAAACAATGGAAAATCTATAAATTAAAGAACAACTAAACCCAAAAACAAAATGCAATATATTGCTGCATACCAGTCCTTACATGTTATGTCCGCATTTGTTTTATTTTTCAGGGTAAAAACATATTTAGGAGAGATTTGAAAGCAAAACAAAATCTTTTGTTCTGTAAACTACTAATCTCATAACCCTCTATGTAATTGTGTAATGAAGTTGAACAAAGGTAGACATGTTTGAAATCCAACATAGGTGACAACCATGGCTCCTTTTCATATAAACAGTGGAGGAGTAAGCATAGCCAACCTAGGAAGGAGGTGTTTTATTTGCAGGATCACTAAGGAAAATAAGTTTTGAAGTAAGAGTTTTATTAAATATAATGTATTGCAAAGCTAGGATTTTAATGGAATGTAAGGTACTTTCCAGCAAACATGGAAATCTGCTATTTAAATAGACTCAACATGGATACAGACTGCTTGCATTATTTGTATATTTGTCTTTGCTGCATTGATTATTTCTACCCCATGCTGCAATCCCAATGGCTATTAGTAACCTGTAACTTTCTGTTTTGGATTTTTTGAATATAAGTCATACATTCCCAAGCTGAAAACAGAAGGGCATACTGTAATGCATTCTGATATGCACATTCAAAGTATAAACACCCCAGAGCCACCCTCCTTCTAAATGTGCAGGCCCTGATCATTCAGAAAGCAACTGCTTTCACCTCCAAACCACCCAACACTACAGAATCCTGGAAGTGTGACTTTTTTAGAGCACAGAAGAACTGGTAAGTACCGGTAGATGCAGTCTTATGTAGAATATCTCTAATAGTTATGCTGAAAATGTGAAAATATAGCACTAATTTGCATTATGAGTTGGCTGGGTTTTACATGTCCCATGGGTTTGCTCCTTAGTTTTACTCTTTAATGCACGACTGATTCTTGCGTGCATTAGACATGTGGACTTGTTCCTCCTTATGAAAACCAAGAGATCAACAAATAGAAGTTGGAGTTACACGTTTAAGTTCATGGTCAGGGCTAATCTGCCTCTTCAACCATATTGAGTTTAATTTCATAGATATCAAGCAATTATCAATGCAGACAATCAGTTCTTTTTTTGAGTGTTCTGTGATCTGTCAATTAAATTTCCTGCATTATATGTTAAATGATAGAGTGGTGAGACAGTTTCTTGTAGCACTGAGATATTGGTGTTATATGATCTTAACATGGGACCTATCAGAAAAGGGTTAATAAGTGTAAGGATGTTAGGTTGGTCCTAAAGGTGCAGTGGTGAGAGGAGGGTGGTTAAATGTAAATTGCTTCCATTAGTGGTTA
The DNA here is from genome assembly GCF_042186555.1 of Aquarana catesbeiana. Taxonomy (NCBI): domain Eukaryota; kingdom Metazoa; phylum Chordata; class Amphibia; order Anura; family Ranidae; genus Aquarana; species Aquarana catesbeiana. The sequence continues at coordinate 537,523,961 of NC_133328.1, read as the reverse complement.
GGCCAAGCGTTAGAGGTATAATTGATTATGCAAAATGCTAATGGATAAAGTGGTTCTAAAGGCAGAAGGTTTTTTATCTTAATGCAATGCATTAAGATAAAAAACCTTCTGTGTGCAGCAGCCCTCCTCAGAACCCCCTAATACTTACCTGAGCCCCATCTCGATCCAGCACGAGAGCACGAGAGCCTCGGCTGTCCGGGGACTCTCCCTCCTCATTGGCTGAGACATCAGTGGGCACCATTAGCTCCCGCTGCTGTCAATCAAAGTCAGTGAGCCAATGAGGAGAGAGAGGAAGCAGGGCTGAGCTTCGGCTCCATGTCTGAATGGACACACAGAGCAGCGGCTCGGCAGCGAGCCTACTCAGGTGCCCCCATAGCAAGCTGCTTGCTGTGGGGACACTCAGCAGGAGGGAGGGGCCAGGAGTGCCTGTAAGGGACCCGAAAAGAGGTGGATCGGGGCTGCACTGAGCAGGTAAGTATAACATGTTTGTTATTTTTAAACAAAGAAAAAAAAAACAAGACTTTAATATCACTGTAAGTATGACTTGTAGGGAGTGAAGGATTGTGGCGGAGATGTGTTAAATGCTCATTTTTAATTTTTAATTGTAAATGTTCAGATAGGGGAGGGTTTAATTTTTAGGGGGTGCTTTGGTATTGAAGATATTTTTTTTTATTTTTTCCCTGGAGAAGGGGGGCTACAAACTTTTCACTCTGCCAATGCTAAATGTATCAAGAGAAGAGGGCAGTTACAATCTTAAAATATATTTACTTATCTGTTGGAGTTGTGCCCATAAAGTTCATGAACTATGGTTCAAACCCCTTTGTGATTTAAATATGAATTGATTTTGGGACGTGGCACTGGTGTATCGGTAGAGTTAATGGGCATCCATTGTGCCTCCCAATGGTTCCTCATTCGACTCATCCTTAATTTGTAGAATATTAAAATAATCAGTATTTACAACCGATCACCCAAAAAATGTATTGGTCACATTGAAAATGAGGCAAAGATAAGTTTCCTCAGAGCACAGCTTAACCATGGTTCTGAAGATAAGAAGGTGTTTGTCTTCCTGTTTGAACTAGAGATACATATTTTTATCAGGGATGGAAGCCAACAGCTGTCATTTACATGAGGTATTTTTATGGACGGCTTTTAGGATAATAAATGTATGCAATCAACAAGGATAGAGAAGTATGGTAACCAGTTAATCTATTTGAAATTTGATTAAGACCTTCAGTTACTGTAGTGCTGATTACCAGTTATTCAGAACAGTCATAGGTGCTGTGATGTGCTGTGAGGTTAGATATAAACATAGAAGAGTGGTTGCAGAAAAAATAAAGACCTAGTGGTCCACACGAGTCTGCCACATTTATGTATATATATATGTATATTCACTACTGTGCAAAAGTTTTAGGATTGTGTGAAATAAAGCTGTAAATTAGGATAAGGAAGGCTTTCAGAAATAGAAGTGTTAATAGTTTATTTTTTATCATTTAACAAAAAGGAATGGAAGAGAAATCCAAATCAAATCAATATGTGTGTGACCACCCTTTGTCTTCAAAACAGAATAAATTGTTCTAGGTACACTTGCACACAGTTTTTGAAGGAACTTGGCAAGTAGATTGTTCCAAACATCTTGGAGAACTAACCACAGATCTTCTGTAGATGTAGGCTGCCTCAAATCCTTCTGTCTCTTCATGTAATCCCAGACAGATTGATGATGTTGAGATCAGGGCTCTGTGGGGTTCAAAAAATCACTTCAAGGACTCCTCGCTCTTCTTTACACTTAAGATAGTTCTTAATAACATTGGCTGTATGTTTGGAGTCATTGTTATGGTGCAGAATAAATTTAGGGTCAATCACATGCCTTCCTGATGGTATGGCATGATGGATAAGTATCTGCCTGCATTTCTCTGCATTGAGGACACCATTGATCCTGACCAAATCTCCAAATCTATTTGCAGAAATGCAGCTCTAAACTCGCAAAGAACCTCCACCATGCTTCACTGTTGACTGCAAATACTAATTATTATACCGCTCTTCAGCCATTCAGCAAACAAACTGTTTCCTGCTACAGCCAAATATTTCAAATTATGACTCATCAGTCCAGAGCACCTGCTGCAATTTTTTCTGTACCCCAGTTTCTATGTTTTTTATACATAGTTGAGTCGGTTAGCCTTGTTTCCACGTTGGAGGTATGACTTCTTGACCACAATTCTTCCAGCAAGACAATTTCTGTCCAGACTTCTCCACACATTAGACGGGTGTACCTGGGTCCTGCTGGTTTCCATCAGTTCTGTGCTGATGGCACTGCTGGACATCTTCTGATGTTGAAGTAAAGTTAGCATGATGTGTCTTTTATCTGCTGTATTAAGTTTTCTTGGCTGACACTGCGACAGCAGGGTTGCCTGTTTCTCTGTGCCTCTTTGGCAGCTGATTTTGTTTCAGTTGATGACTGTGCTGCAACCTACGTATGAAATTGATGATTATCTCCTTCCCGTCGAGCGTACGCACATATTCAGCCTCAGCTTTAAAGGGTTATACTGGGCTGTTATGTCGGAGGAGCGAGAGGGGACGCCCCCCCTCCCGCCGCCTTCTGCCGCTCTTCCCAGGCCTCCCATCCCACCGGGAGACCCGAGACATGATTCGCCACTTCCGCCGGCTATAGTAAGACAGAAACAAAGCCGGAAATGGCTTTGTTCCAGTCTACTTTCTGTAAACACGGAAGCGATGTCATGACGTCACTTCCGGTTTACTCGGCTGCCAATGGCGCCGTATTTAAAAAAAATTACAGTATTCAGAATCATCATTTTTGGCAATCTGAATACTTTGAAGTGCATAGTAAGGATTTGGGGTCGATCCCTCCATAACCCCAAATCCCTCCATAAAGAGTACCTGTCACCACCTATTGCTGTCACAAGGGATGTTTACATTCTTTGTGACAGCAATAAAAGGGATCAGATTTTTTTTTTAAAGTAACAATGTAAAAATAAATAAATAAGAAAAAAAAATTAAATTTTTAAAGTGCCTCCGTCCCCTCCAGCTCGCGCAGCAAAGAAAACGCACACGTAAATCATGCCCACATATGTAAACAGTGTTCAAATCACACATGTGAGGTATTTCCGCGATCATCAGAGTGAGAGCAATAGAGCAATAATTCTAGCACTAGACCTCCCCTGTAACTCTAACCTGGTAACAGTTTGTTTTTTTTTAAATCGCTGCCTATGGAGATTTTTATGTACCGTAGTTTGTCGCCATTCCATGAGTGTGCGCAATTTCAAAATGTGACATGTTGGGTATCTATTTACTCAACGTAACATCCTGTTTCACATTATACAAAAAAATTGGGCTAACTTTACTGTTTAGTTTTTTTTAATTCACAAAAGTGCCTTTTTTCCTAAAAAATTGCATTTGAAAGACTGCTGCGCAAATACAGTGTGATATAAAATATTGCAAAAATCGCCATTTTATTCTCTAGATTCTCTGCTAAAAATATATATAATGTTTGGGGGTTCTAAGTAATTTTCTAGCAAAAAATACGGATTTTAACTTGCAAGCAACAAATGTCAGAAATTTACTTAGTCATGAAAGGGACACCTGCTTGGTATAATTGGTTAATCTACACCTGACTCTAATCCTACAAAATCCCCAACATAGTACAAGTGTACAGTGTGCAAGGGTAAGAATTGATGCTGGTTTGATGCCAAAGGGTAGTCACACCAAATATTGATTTTTTTACGATTTTTTCTTCTGTTCACCACTCACTTTGCATTTTGTAAACTGATACAATTAAATAATTAAAATATATATTTTTGAAAGCATTCTTACTTTACATCAGTTCTTCACACCTGCCTAGAACTTTTGAACAGTAGTGTATCAACTACTCTTTTGGCAAATAATACTTTCTAAGATAAGTTTTGAACTAGTTTGAGGTCATGTTCTTAAACCTTAGATAGATAGAGGAGCCTGCAACTGTAAATATGAAAAAAGGGCCCCTAAAAGAATGGATGAAAAGCTCTATACACTCACATTAGTAATTTAATAAATTACTGTGAGCCTTAGTATACTTAAATAGCAGGGTCACACACGTGAAAAAAACTACAAATAATGCCAGCTTGTAAATACTAAAACTATTCTAAAGTCATAAAGTCTATTCGATTTGCTTAAATCCTAATTGTTTGTAATCCAGTGCAGCAAGAATCCAGAGAGCATCTAAGAAAGTCATCCTGAAGACTGTGCTATGTAACTCTCTATGTAAATGTCTCTCCCACTGCTTCCTGTATCATAAGTTACATTCAGTCCTCAAGAAAAGTTCCAGTCTAATTAATATTTATAAGAAAATATTTAGCACTAACATTTTTTTTTAAAAAAAGGCTTTTTGAATGTGAGAGGCAAAGTAAAACTTGCAGTGGGTGTATTTTTGAATAACTCTATTGCATCAAAAGCATGCTTTCTTAGATCACGCTCTCAGGAACAAGAGGGACTGGGCTTTGTGCAGTACAGTTATCCATGGTCGGGTTGGCCTTAAGATACATGCAGGCCCCAAATTTTTTAGTGGACACAGCTGCAAACATTAAGACTCTCGACCAGTATATTTACAGGATCAGAAAGAGGTAGTTTGGGAGACTGGGTTGATGGTGACCATAGGAATTTGCAATGCAGACAGCTCTGGAACAAGTTAAATGCAAGGATGAAGTTTTAAGAGACTGCACATTGCAAAAAGGATTTGCTTTCTTTATTTAAATAACAGATTTTCATGTTCAGCTGGAGTATGTCTTTAAATATTGTTATTGGGGTGAAATGCTTCTGATGTATTACAACACCATGGAGACCAATAACATTAAAGTGTTTTTTTATGCATCATACAAATTCTTTACAAATAAAGTTTGTATTCACCACCAGTTACATGCCCACAATAGGCCTTGTTATATATCCAACAATAATATATGTACTAATTATCTGATTTGTTTGCAGTTCTCAATGCTCAGGATGGCAAAGGAGGTACACCACTCCACTGGGCTATATTTAAAAACCAGGTGGACAGTGTCAGAATTCTTTTAAGCAGAGGAGCTAACCCGAACTTGCTGAACTTTTATAGGCTGGCTCCAATTCATCTGGCCATTCAATTGCATCATAACTGTATAGTGGAGGTAAGAAATACCGCAAGACTGCAAACAAGAAGCTACTGTTATGTTTAGTATCTGACAACTGCATTGAGCACCACAATCCATCATGATGCATATACAATAGAATGGTATAACCTCTCTTAGAATAATCAGCATTTGCATGGTATAAACCAAAGACCTGTATGTTCAATGTACAAGGGCCAAAAGTGGGCCTAACTTTGTTATTAACTTACACAGGTCCTTCAAATTTTACATGCTGGTAAAGTAGCTCCTCTATAGTAACTCTTCTTCTTTTTCATTGCAGGTAAATAAACAATTTCAAGTAGAAGCAATGTGCCATGAATGAGTTCTTGACAGAGGAGAAGTGCAGGCTGTTTAACATCCAGGCTACAGAACGTTTACATAGATGGCTCCACTGACAAGAGCATTGTCTTATCATTAGTGACTCTTCTCAATGATGCTATCTATGTAAACATTCTTTAGTAATCTGCGGATTTAGAACAGCACACACTCCTCCTTTGTCAAGAACACAGTGACTCATTTAATAACAAACTTTTGTCCACTTGCATTACTTTTGGTACAGCCATCAATATTATCAAGCAATGTTGAATCCCTACGTGTGTGTACTACTACTCCAAAAACCCAAAAGTCATATATGAATGCACTTCAAATCAAAACCCCACTCATCAAAAAGAAAGATCTCATTTGTACAAAGCAGGTAAAACTGCATTTAAAAGAGAGTAGAGTGAAAATAAAAATTAAATGCATAACACTCAGGATTGTACCTTCCACCTAAAGGAATGGCACAACTTACCCATAGAGAGTAACCTATTTATTACAAGGTGGTCAGAACGCTTCTTTGTAGCAAGTGTTTTTTCTACTCCTGAGTTTTACAATAACATCTTGATATCCCCTGTACACCGGCATCTTCTTCTCAATAAAATAGTTTCTGTTCCAACAGGTGATTTGGAAGTATTTCTCACCTTGGCAAATTTTAGTGATCAGCTGTTTTTTTTTTTTTTTTTAGTTTTTTTTTTAGTTTTGTTTTGTTTTTTGTGTGAAGTTCTGATTTAAAGGAATTGCATAAAAAATGTGCTGCTTGATAATATCCTAACTTCTGTTAAAAGTATGCATTTTTGACACTGGCTGCTTCTTAATTGGATTTTCCCTGTGTATATCTACATGCTAATTTAAGACCTGTATGTGATCACTGAGGAGATTTTTCCATTGTCAATGTATTACGTGTAAACTGCATGAAGACAACCTTTCTGCCTATTATTTAAAGTGACTACCTGGCTATGAATTTTGGAAAGGAAATATAGGCCTGGCAAGGCAAAATAAAATTTCAGTAAACACAGTCTTCTATTTGCTTTTTTAAATTAACATATTGCTCTTTTACATAATTCTGCAGGGTGAATTAGCTTTGTTCGAATATAGCTTTTTTGTATTTTATAGGAAATGTATAGATGTATTTCTGAGTAGGGAAAGGCCTTTGGGAGCATTCAATTGGAATACACTTCCTCCCACTTCCTTTTTTTTATGTACGTCTACTTCTAAACAAAAAGAGCATAAGTCAAAGGTTGTACAATGCAATATAATATACACAATGGATTGAAATAATAAACAAACAGATATCGCGCTGGCAGATACAAAAATAAGCAACCGGCTAGAAGAAAATCAGAACAAATTGTAAACCAATAATAAATGCACAGATCTTTTCTGCGCTAAAAATTATTACAATATATAATCGTGAAAATATTGAAAAAGTGAACCAAAATTAACTTATGTGATAACTCCCAAAATAAGTCCAATATGATGAAGACTAAATATAATATATGAAAATCAAATAAAAAAAGTGCCAAAGTCCCAGTTTCATCCAAAATGGTGAAGAAATCAGGTGTATGGTGAAAATTCCAGTATGAAGTATGAATTACCCAGGTGTACCACCACCATAAGACAAAATACACTCTTACCAGAGCATGTGGACCTTTAATTAAAAAGAGTCAAATAGGCTGTATTAACCAATGCATCCCCTAATGGGAACCTTTCTTTCCTGCTCGCTGTCAATGGTCACTCCAGTCTCACAAGTAACCATATAAGGTATTCCATCATAGCATATAAAAGAACAAAAACGGAGAGACCCGCATAGTGTAAAACTGTAAATAAATGTATTAAAATGAAACAGAGTTAGCTACTTACAAGATAAATGTCATAAACAAGCATTTGAATAAAAAAATACAGGTCCTGGGCTCGAATCCGACGGAGCTTACGCTTGTGACATCATCACGCACACCTGAACCAGTACATTGACAGATTTGATCCCAAGACAGGTATCACCTGGGTGATTCATACTTCAGACTGGATGTCATGGTTATGCAGCAATGTGTGTCTGTCAGCTTACCTCTCTCCATGTGTTCCTTTAGAGGCCAGCCACTCTCACCTGACTGCATATATAATCTTCCCTCAGCATAGCTCCACCTCAGCCTCTAATTAGGAACACTATATTAACCTGTGCATTGCAAACCAACCTTGCTGATCAACCATTGTGTGTTTGGCTTCCTGTTTCCTGCTTGCCGTGTGCTCTACGTTTGTCTCTGTTACCTAACTTGGCGTGTGCTTGACTATTCCTGTTTGCTCGTGACCCTGACCTTTTGGCGTGTCCCCGACTATCCCTGTTTGTCTGTGACCCTGAATCTTTGGCATGTACTTTGTTGTCCTTGTCTGCTAGTTGCACCGACCTTGGCGTATCCCCTTACTATCCTTGTTGTTCCAGCCTGTTGCTTCCTTCCTCTATCTCCTGTAGTCTACTGTGAGTGTGAGCTGTGAGACCCTTGGGGCCGAGACCTGGAGCCAGACTGCAGCGCAGTCCATCCTCACCACTAGAGGCTCTGGTGAACACCTGCTGGCTCTTAGACTTCGTGCCCTGGGGAACCTATGCTCCAGCTCCCACTGGGATCTGTGTTAGTGATCTAGTAGACCTGCTTCCTGAACCTCCCAAGGTTCAATCCGCAGCAGTCAGTCCTAGGGTCCACTACCTTAGCGGTGCACTCCTGACTCCTACGGAGTGCATCTGTCACCTGCTCTCAGGTGACCTGACACTGGAATTTACAGCATACACCTAATCTCTTCACCACTTTGGATGAAACTGGGACTTTGGCACTATTTGCATTTGATTTTCCTATATTATATTTAGTCTTCACCATATTATTTAATGATGCTGTTAGCCACGGGGGTGTATAAACATATATTTTCAAAGGGAGTGTCATGAGTCTGCAGTAATGTTCATGTCTGTCTGCTTACCTCTCTGTTGTGTTCAGCTTAGAGACCGACCCTGTTCACCTGTCTGTTTAAGTAATCTTCCACCCCAGCCTTCGACTGGGAACACTATATTAACCTGTGCACTGCAGCCAAGCCTCGCTGATCAATATTGTGTGTTTGGCTTCCTGTGTGCTTCTTGCTGTGTGCTCTACGTCTGATCCTGTTTACCATCCTTGGCTTGTTCTTGACTATCCTTGTCTGCTTCATACCCTGACCTTTGGCGTGTTTTTTGACTACCCCTGCCTGCTCGTTGCCCCAACTTTTTGGCTTATCCCCGACTATCCCTTGTTGTCCCGGTCTGCTGCTTCCTTTCTATCCTCCAGTAGTAAAAATGTTTATAGGAGATGAATGTGTGAAACTGCCAACATCCTAAATACAGAAAAAGGAAGTGCAATAGGAGCAGCTCCCTTGGACTTTTGAGTCAAAAAATGGGAGTAGAAAAGTAGATAAAAGGCAGCGTAGTGCTACTTTTATTAAGTACACAGCATAATTAAATATATTAACATAACCATAGACAGTAATGTTAAAATATACAATGTATACCAATGAACCAAGTAATACATATATATATGTCAAACTCAAGGTGAATAATCCAGGTACTGCTAGAGTCAAACTGAGGTCAGTCCGTAAAGATTTATAGCATGTATCCCAACATGTTTCGGAATTTATTGGTACATATTTTCCTTCATCAGAGGAGATTTACATTTGGGTGACTTTATCTTTATCTGAAATATAGATATAGTTACATAATAATCACATTCTAAACACTTTCTATCCTCCAGTAGCCTACCGTGAGCGTGAGCTGGGAGACCCTGGGGGGCGCGACCTGGAGCCAGTTGCAGCGAAGTCCATCCCCACCACTAGGGGCTCTGGTGAACACCTGCTGGCTCTTAGACTCCACGCCCTGGGGAATCTCATGCTCTAGCTCCCAGTGGGATCCGTGTTGGTGCTCCAGAGGACCTGCTTTCCTGAACCACTCAGAGGTCCATCCACGGCAGTCAGCTGTAAGTTCCACTACCTTAGCCATGCACTCCTGACCCCCAACGGCGTGCATCTGTCACCTGGACTCAGATGTCCAGACAGGGAGTAAGGGTTTGAAGCAAAGATGAGGACTTAATTATTTGTGTTACAACATTTTTAATCTGAAAGCCTCACTTCATTCAATAGGCTTAATGAACATTTATTATCGCTTAAGTAAATCACCTGCACTGCGTGTACTTTAGCTAAAGTCTAAATCAGACTATATGGTTAATGCATAGCATGCTCTATACACTACATTCTTAGCACTTTATAAATGCTCAAATGTATCTGTGCACAACGTTGGAATAGTTCCCCTGTTAAAATTGATTAGGAATTAAGTTCAGGAGTCTGGTAAATGGGATAGCACATAATACAATTATCAAGACAGTAAAAATTGGGCTTTAGTTTGACAAATAATGAAAGTTTATTTTTTCCTTGTAATTCACATCTGGTGTTTTAATGTTTAATTGATGCATCCTTCCCTTGTCTAATGCATTTAGTAGCAAATAGCAGGGGCTATGCTTTGTAATCATAAGTATCCCATCAGGCATTTTACTCTGCTATATGTCAGATGGATTACTGTTACATCCATTATTGAACTTATAGCCCATAATAACTTGAAGAGAACCAGTCATTATAGAATATTTGTAATAACCTGAAGATTCACTGTTGCTATAACACTTCCATAGTTACATAGTTACATAGTTAGTCAGGTTGAAAAAAGACACCGGTCCATCCAGTTCAACCATAAAAAAAAAAAAAAAAAAAAAAACAAATTGCCCTTTCAGAGCAGAAGTGTCAGACTGTTGCACCATCTCTTGTCTCAGCTTAGTACTGATAACAGATACAAGAAATCTGGTATATGGAAAAGGATTGTGTGAATTAAACCAAATTTTGTATTTAACACTACTGATGTGGTTGAACCCACATTTTTTTAAATCCAAGATTCAACAATTTAGCAGACTTATTTTAAAATTGCATTGATTTGCCAAAAGGGTTACAAATTTCAGTTGTCACTTGTGGCCCCTTTCAGAGTTGATAAATAAGCTACTGTCACCCAAATGACATTAAATCCCTCACAGCCCTCCAGTAATTGGCCTTGTGTGTGTTTTTCATGTAGTTTGTTGTTATTTGAGGGTTTTTTTTGTCAACAGTTGTGAGAAACGTCTGAAAATAGCACCTTGAAAAATATAAACAGATGTTTTGTTGGTGTACTTTACTGTTATGTTTAATATATAACAGTAAGATACACCAAAAAAAACAAAAACAATAAAAAGCAAAAAAATATCTGTACTGTGTCTACTTGAATTGAAATCTTAGTACTATTTGACACAACTTGAATATTTTGTAACATACTTCTAATACTAATATATAAAGAATACTACTAATATATACAGTATATATACATATATATATATATATATATATATATATATATATATATATATATATATATATACACACAGTGGGGACAACCCCTAATTTTTCACTCTTTGTTATATTGCAGCCATTTGCTAAAATCATTTAAGTTCATTTTTTCCCCATTAATGTACACACAGCACCCCATATTGACAGAAAACACAGAATTGCTGACATTTTTGCAGATTTATTAAAAAAGAAAAACTGAAATATCACATGGTTCTAAGTAATCAGACCCTTTGCTGTGACACTCATATATTTAACTCAGGTGCTGTCCATTTCTTCTGATCATCCTTGAGATGGTTCTACACCTTCATTTGAGTCCAGCTGTGTTTAATTATACTGATTGGACTTGATTAGGAAAGCCATACACCTGTCTATATAAGACCTTACAGCTCACAGTGCATGTCAGAGCAAATGAGAATCATGAGGTCAAAGGAACTGCCTGAAGAGCTCAGAGGCAGAATTGTGGCAAGGCACAGATCTGGCCAAGGTTACAAAAAAATTTCTGCTGCACTTAAGGTTCCTAAGAGCACATTGGCCTCCATAATCCTTAAATGGAAGACGTTAAATATATGAGTGTCACAGCAAAGGGTCTGAATACTCAGGACCATGTGATATTTCAGTTTTTCTTTTTTAATAAATCTGCAAAAATGTCAAAAATTCTGTGTTTTTCTGTCAATATGGGGTGCTGTGTGTACATTAACCGCTTCAGCCCCGGAAGATTTTACCCCCCTACCTGACCAGAGCGTTTTTTGCGATTTGGCACTGCGTCGCTTTAACTGACAATTGCACGGCCGTGCGACGTGGCTCCCAAACAAAATTGATGTCCTTTTTTTCCCACAAATAGAGCTTTCTTTTGGTGGTATTTGATTGCCTCTACTATTTTTATTTTTTGCACTATAAACAAAATAAGAGCGACAATTTTGAAAAAAAACGCATTATTTTTTACATTTTGCTATAATAAATTTTCCCCAAAAATATATAAAAAAACATTTTTTTTCCTCAGTTTAGGCTGATCGTATTCTTATACATATTTTTGGTAAAAAAAAAATCGCAATAAGCGTTTATTGATTGGTATGCACAAAAGTTATAGCGTTTACTAAATAGGGGATAGTTTTATGGCATTTTTAGTAATAATTTTTTGTTTTACTAGTAATGGCGGCGATCAGCAATTTTTATTGTGACTGCGACGTTATGGCGGACATGTCGGACATTTTTGACACATTTTTGGGACCATTGTCATTTATACAGCGATCAGTGCGATTAAAAATGCATTGATTACTGTGTAAATGACACTGGCAGTGAAAGGGTTAACCACTAGGGGGCGGGGAGGGGTTAAGTATGTCCTAGGGGAGTGATTACTAACTGTAGGGGGATGGGCTAGCAGTGTCATTACTCTGATCACAGCTCCCGATGACAGGGAGCTGTGATCAGTGACACTTGTCACTAGGCAGAACGGGGAGATGCTGTTTACATCAGCATCTCCCCATTCGTCCTCTCCGTGAGGCGATCGCGGGTATCCCCGCGGCGATCGAGTCCGCGGGACCCGCGACCCGACTCACGGAGCTCCCGGCCGGCGCGCGCACACAATGGCACGGCGGGGAATTCAAATGGACGTACAGGTACGCCCATTTGCCCAGCCGTGCCATTCTGCCGACGTACATCGGCGTGCGCCGGTCGGGAACCAGTTAATGAGGAAAAAAAATTAACTTAAATGATTTTAGCAAATGGCTGCAATATAACAAAGAGTGAAAAATTTAAGGGGGTCTGAATACTTTTCGTCCCCACTGTGTTATATATATATATATATATATATATATATACTGTATATATTAGTAGTATTCATTTATATATTGGTATTAGAAGTATGTTACAAAATATTCAAGTTGTGTATATATATATATATATATATATATATATATATATATATATATATGTGTGTGTGTGTGTGTGTGTAGTGTATATATAATATATATACTAATACTAACAGATCCAAAATTGTTAAATTGTTATAAATTAAAACCGTTATTGTTTTATTGTTATTATATGTACTGTATATTGTATTATTTGCATGTTTTACTGCAAACTATTTTTTTTTTCTTAGGAATTACTGAATCATAGCACTACAGATGTTAATCTGCAAGGTGACCTTGGGAACTCACCAGTTATGACTGCTTGCTATAAGGACAATTCAGAGGCCCTCATAATGCTGGTAAGTGTATACGGCACATAACAGTCTACATGTGTCTGTCACTGGAATACTGATCCCTAAGCACAGGATAGAATTCTAAGTCAATGTGTTTCTTTCAGGTGCAAAAAATGCAATTACATTGAAATGCAGACACTTTAAAGCAGTAGTAAACGCTTCAGCCCTTTTTTAAAATGGGTTCTTGCAGTGTTGTGCTCTAATGTGCTAGTATGCAGACTTACCTTTAAAATGGAGCCCTCCAGCACTGAGGTGTCACTGCTACCAGCACTCCCATTGTCGCCCATTGTTCCTTCGAATGGCCAAGCTGCAATTTCATCACTCCTAGGCATGGGCACACCACTCTTTGCATTCAGGGCACACTCAGTGTGCCCTGAATGCAGAGCGCACTGCATATCCTAAACGGTGCAAGTTTAGGAGATATACACCGTACCTACAGGTAAGACTTATAGGAGAAACACAGTCATTTGGCTGCACTTCTACTATGGATCACAGAAATGCGTTTTCAGCTGACAGCGGGCTGAGGCCCACTGTAGGCTGATGTCACAGAGGCGGTCCAGGCTGTGGAAAAATCGCAACCATATGATCGGGATCCACCCACATGCCTGGGGCCGGCACCTGGCTCAGCCTCTCAGCAAACTGCTGAGAGTCTGAGCCGGTCGCTCCCACCCTCTCCACAGCCTAGTGCTCCAGTGAGCACGAGGGGGGGGGGGAACAGAGCAGAGAGTGGTGACTGACAGTCACCAGCTCTCTGCTCAGGGAGCCATGAGAACTGAGTGATCAGCGATGTTTGATTGTTAGACCCCTTTCACACTGAGGCGCTTTACAGGCGCTATAGCGCTAAAAATAGCGCCTGTAAAGCGCCTCTCCTCTCACCCCTATGTGAAAGGCCAAGGGCTTTCACAATGGAGCTGTGCGCTGGCAGGACTTCAAAAAAAGTCCTGCAAGCAGCATCTTTGCAGTGCTTTGGGAGCGGTGTATTGCACTGCACCTAAAGCGCCACTGCCCATTGAAATGAATGGTGCAGGGGCACTTTACAGGCACTTTTAACCCTTTTTCGGCTGCTAGCGGGGATTAAAAGTGCCCCGCTAGTGGCCGAAAAGTGCTGCTAAAACTACTGTAAAGCGCCGCTAAAAATAGCGGCGCTTTACCACCAACGCCCGGCGCTGCTCAGTGTAAAAGTGCCCTTAGAGCCGGGAGGGAACGGATGCAGCATTGGCCCAATGCTGCATCCACCTGGGTAAGTATGATTCCAAAAAAAACTATTTCCCATACTTCTCTTTTAAATAGGCTTACCTGTGGAGTAACATAAAAAAAGAGTTCACTACACTTTAAACATAAAGCTGAACTCTTTAGCTGCAACTGTAAAGAGATAAGAAAAAAATAGTCTCCATTTACCTGAAATTTCAGCAGAAATCAGGAAATTAAAATAGATTTTAAGGGTATAATGGGCAGTGAGGGTTACAGAAATATATACTGTATATTTTCCAGTGTTAGTGGCAACATACATGGTATTAAAATATCACAAATTAGATAATGTTGCTGATTTGCTTTGGCTTTACATTTTGCTCCTTTGCACAACATTCCCAACATGGCAAATGTTATTATTGTGTATAAAGAGAAAAAGTGCGCAACCAAGCAATATATATATTTTTTTTAATATGAAAGGAAAAAATGACAATGGTGTGTGATGACAATAAATTTCAAAACACAATAAAAGTCCAAAACACGGTGCTCCAATGGTGAACGATATTAAGGGACACTGAAGAAATCACTTGATACTTCTATCCAGAGAATAAAGCAAACAACGCTGCTTACCAGATTCGCTGGATCTCAAATTATAGGGATCAAATGCGCTCATCAAGGGATCACTCAGATCAGTGATATTCCTCCACTTCTAACCACTATATCTGAAATTGCTGGTTGGGTGATTGCCATGCTAAACAAGTATGCAGATCTGGTTGCATGCTTTTTCCAGGCTGCCGCTATATACATACAGTGTACAAATATACATACAAAGCATATTCACATTATTAATATTATTTACTGTACAATCATCTATTTTGTGCATCTAAACAAAATAATTTGAAAGACTATATACTGTACCGCCTCAAACTGCTAATTCATAAGTGCAGCGAACCATAGCAACTGTTATTAATAATGCATTATGATTGCTTGCTGTGAGTTACAGTATGTAAGAATCATCACCTAAGAATAGCAACTCTTTACTGAACAAAGATGTACGTATCTTAAATTGTATGTAAACCTTAAGCAATGAACACAAAGTGCTGTGTTAATTCTACCTGTGTTATCTCAGGGAGTCCCATCAGCCTCCCCAGTTCTCCTCTTGGACTAGAAACACGTCCCTCCTATGTTGTGGAGATGAGGAGAGGGGGAACAATTCTGTAGTTCAGCAAAACAAAACTGTGCAGTGTTGGCAATTTTTTTTTGTGATTTTAGAACAGAAAAAACACTAGTCTGTAAGCCAACAATAGAAAATTAGGAGCTGAATGCACTTCTGCCAGGATCTACAGTTTTTTCCTGTACTTGCAGAGTCTTTAATCTTTAGTCTTTAATATGATAGAATGTTGAGAAATGTGCATTACTGCAAAGATGTATTCATGTTTTTTTTGCCCTGACACACACACTTGATAATATAGTTAGAAAAAGTTCAGTGTTATATTGTATATGAGGTAAAATTTCTTATACAGTAAATTTGTGTTCAGAACAAAGACATTTTCCAAGGATAAAACATCAAAAAATGTACTTTTCCTAATGCTATTTTTTTTCTTTGCATTTAATGTATATGCAAGACAAAGCAACATGTTCATTAAATCCCACCCTCTGTAGTTACTCATTCATTTTCATCTTCCCCTCAACCCTCTGCTACTCAGTTTTGCCCAGATAACAAAGAGAAATGCGCAATACTTTTGGGTATAGGGAGAATGATGCTCACACTCCTTCTTCCCATATGACAGCTTGATACTTGGTGATTGGCTGCTCAGGTACACACACGAGGGAAGGGAGAGAGTCCTGTAGCAATCATAATATATATATATATATATATATATATATATATATATATATATATATATATATATACATATACATACAATGCTGTAAAAAAAAGTATTTGCCCCCTTTCTGATTTTTTATTTTTTTGCATATTTATCACACTTAAATGACTCAGATCATCAAACAATTTTTTTTTATTATTACACAAAGATAATCCAAGCAAGTAAAAAATGCAGTTTTTAAATGAAGATTTCATTTATTAAAGCAAAAAAACTTTCCAAATCTGCCTAGCTTTATGTGAAAAAGTAATTGCCCCCTAAACCTAATAACTTGTTGTGCCACTCTTGGCGGCAACAAATGCAATCAAGTGTTTGCGATAACTGGCAATGAGTCTTTTACATCACTGTGGAGCAATTTTGGCCCACTTTTCTTTGCAGAACTGTTTTAATTCAGCCACATTGGAGAGTTTTCCAGCATGAACGGCCTGTGCAAGGTCATGATACAGCATCCCATTTGGATTTAAGTCTGGGCTTTGACTAGGCCACTCCAAAACCTAAATTTTGCTTTGTTTGAACTATTTGGAGGTGGACTTGCTCTTGTGTTTAGGATCATTGTCCTGCTGCATAACCCAAGTGCACTTGAGCTTGAGGTCACAAACTGATGGCCGGACATTCTCCTTTAGGATTTTCTGGTAGAGCTCAGAATTCATGGTTCCATCAATTATGTGCAGCACCCTGGTGTTTAGGCAGGGCATCTATTAAATTTATCTGCCAAGTGATAGTTGCCTTGGCTAATTGTCAGGAGGTCACTTGATTTCACCCTAACTCTGAAATTGCTGCACTTTTCTCTTCTGTCGCTAGATAGCCGGGTACTTGGTGACATTAGACAAGACAAGGTCATTGCAAGGACAGACTGGGAATGAATGGGATGTCTCAGCCAATAGGCAGGGATTTTCTTGAATCCCTTGGCCTGCTGGGAGAACCTATTTATTTGGGTGAGGTCAGGTGACAAGGGTTCTGTGCCACCTGGACGGCTAGCTGGGGGGATGTGTGTTTTTAAGGCCTCAGGTTGCTAGGCCATAAGCCTTGGGCCTATCCCAGGGACATCTGGCTGCTAGGCTGTCTGAGGGCCTATCCAGAAACAAGAGAGCAGCATTGGGTTGGGACTGCGGCTTGCAGTCCAACCAGAAGCAACGGTTCTGCCGGCCGGAGAACCAGCTTTGGTCAGAGGTAGAGGGGAAGCTGTAGCCACTAAGGGACCATCCACCTTGCTACCGGAGACAACTTTGAGTAGCTGAAGCAAGTACCTGAGCAGTATTCTCACCAGCCGGGGACGGTGAAGAATTGGGAAAACCTCAGCAGGTGTCAAGCCAGGGATCCAGCCAGTGGAGGTGACGCCTGCAGAGCATTATTGTGTGCCAAGCCAGGGACCAAGCAGGCCAGCAGGGTGACGCTTGAGGAGTATCTGTGAGTGTCAAGCTAGGGACCCAGCAGGGACACGGGGGTGAAGCTTGAGGAAGATACTGAGTGAAAAGATTGGAAGAGCTCAGGAGATCCAGTGGCGAGTGGATCTGTTAGTCTGGTGAAAGACTGGGAGCTCAGCGGAGTGAAGTTCTACAATAGGAGATTGTAGAAGAAGTGAAGGAATTCATTGCAACCTTTGTTAGAAACTGTTACAAGATTGTTGCCATAGGAGACAGCGGTCCTACTAATGCAGACGTGGTGTCTAGCTGGATGCCTTTCCCTGCATGGCTGTCTGCCTATAGAGATCTCGGAGTCTGCCAATTAACTTTGCAAGTACTAAAGGGTGCCCTGGCCCTAACCCTCTCTCCCACAGTTCTGACAATAAATCTTCAGACAATAAATCTTTTTGCATTCAAGAAGTGTCTGGTGCCCATCAATGTACCTTGCACTACACCCACCATGTCTTGTGACCCACTCTGCACAGAAGGATGTCAGCTGTACCTAACTCTGGAGGTCATCCTTAGGCCTCTGGGGGCCCTGGACCTTGCTACATATGGTAAGTAGGGATGGGCGAACGGTTCGGCCCGAGCATAAGTTCGGGCTGAACTTTCGCTGTTTGGACATTCGACGAACAGCCGTACAAACAGGTCATTCGACCGTTTGTTTGCCCCCCCAACCAACCACAATGCATTGTGGTGCTGAACAGTGCATTGCAAGCCCTGATTGGCTGAAGCAGTGAAAGCTTCAGCCAATCAGGGCACAGAGCACTGTCAGAGTCATGACTGGACACTGTCATCATGACTTTATCCAATCATGGCTCATTCCCGCCCCCACTATAAAAGTATTCTTTCAATGGCAGCCATTTTCAGTGTGATTTCGGTGTGGCGAGAGATAGAAGAGGGCTCTGTTCAGTGCTATTAGTTAGTTAGTGTGCTATACTGTGCTATTTTGCTTCAATTGTTAGTGTAGAATATTAGTTTAGTGTCAGTCTAAGGATAGTGTGAGTGTAATGAGGAGGACCATCATTCAGCTTTGCATAGTGTGCAGCTAGAGTAGGGACAGCTCAGATAATTTTACTGTGGTGTAGTGAGACCGTGTCATTCATACATACATTAGTGTAGAGTAGGGACAGCTCAGATAGTTTCAGTGTAGTGTAGTGAGACCGTATCAGTAATCTTTACATTAGTGTATAGCTAGAGTAGGGACAGTTCAGATTCAGTGTAGTGACGATTGAACAACATCTATTTGACTGCGTTACTGCCAGGTTAACGCCATATAGTTTTGTGTGCGTTACTGCCAGTTTACTGCCATATAGTTCTGTGTGCGTTACTGAGAGTTTAACGCCATATAGTTTTGTGCTTTACTGCCAGTTTAACGCCATATAGTTTTGTGTGCGTTACTGCCAGTTTAACGCCATATAGTTCTGTGTGCATTACTGCCAGTTTAACACCATATAGTTCTGTGTGCGTTACTGCCAGTTTAAAGCCATATAGTTCTGTGCGTCACTGTACGTTTGGCGCAATGTATTGCAGTATATTATAGTGTATCCATGGAGTGTGTCTGTGCAGTGTGAGTACTCAAATTAAAGTGCACCAAACACCTCTTTACATTGATTAAAGTGCATCTACATACAAATTTCAACTTCTTCTTTACATTTGCTTATAAGCACTGCTCCCTCCCTCCCAATAATGTCTGGGAGGACAACAAGGAGAGGTAGATGTTCCCTTTGCACTGTAAGGGAGCCAGCAACAAATGTGTCCACAGGCAAAGGTGGACTCTCTTTAGTGAGTTTGCCCATGCTATCCAGCCACAGCACGCAGAGGAGGTGGTTGACTGGCTTACTAAACCTTCCTCATCTACCTCATCCTATGTCACACAAGCAGAGACAAGTGTGCGGTCCCCTGCAGTTGCCAGAGTGGATAAACCTGCCTCCTTGTCCATATCTATTCCTGCCATAGCCCCAACATCAGCCATTGATAAGTAAGCTGAGTTATTTGACCACAGTGTCAGCCACTTGCTCCCTGATGATGCCCAGCCATTACTGGATTCAGATGTTGGTTCTGAGGTTGAGGATGACAGGAACACGATCCTAGAGAGAGGGAGGAACACTGGTAGACAAATTGGCATTCATGTTCTCCAAGCCGCAGTGTATTGCCAAGTTGTCTCCAGTGGTAATGATGAAGATGGAGGAGATGGAGATAATGATGATGATAAGGTCACTGATGTGACTTGGGTGCCAGATAGAGCAGAGGAGGAAACTGAAGGTGAGGTGACACAACCCCAAGGAGGCCGACATCAAGAAAGAGTAGAGAGCAGCCATCCTATTCCATCACATTCTGCAGCTGTTATCTCCCGGCCCACTCCCCAAAGCTCAGCTGTCTGGGCCTTTTTCAGCACATCTCCAGCAGATCGCACTGTTGCTATCTTGCTATCTCAGGCACATCAAATGTGGCAAAAACACCAACCATATGCATATCATTGCAATTTTTTTGCCTTCATCAAGAGCACCTCTATAGGGTTACGGTGGGAAGGCGCCCCGACACCCAAAGAGTAATTTTTCATGCACCTGTTTGACAGGTGCATAGCATTGCAATTTTTTACAGCGAGGCCAATTCTTGCTTTCATCAAGAGTACCTCTATAGGGTTACAGTGGGAAGACGCCACCGACACACAAAGACCAATTTTTACGCACCCATTACTTCTATACAAAGTCAAAGTGACACCAGAATGTATCCAAAAAATCTCTAATCTTGTTCCCAGTGCACTATATTGTGGCCTCATCATCCACACTGGCTCCCCAGCTGTTGCTGAGCAAAATAAAGGCAGCTTGCAGGGAAAATGTCATTTGTTTTGGCTTTATAAATGCAATTATTGCTGCAGCAGATTCTAGACATGGTACAGATCTGCCACTTTACAGGTAGCCTAAGGGGACCCCCCAGGCACTATATTGGAAGGAATTTTTCATTTTTAGGCTTTCACTTTAAAAATAAAAAAAATCACTGCTCATTTTAAAAAGATGTTTTTCACAAACTTTTTTATTATTGATAAATGTCCTCCAGGGCAGGACCCGAACCCCTATAACCACGTATACCCAATTACTTGCATATAAGCCTTCAAAATGGGCACTTTTGATTTTTGACGTTCGGGTCCCATTGACTTTAATAGGGTTAGTTATTCGAGTCCAAACTTTCGCTGTGTTCAGAAGTTCTGGTGCAAACCGAACAGGAGTCTCTTTGGCCCATCCCAAATTGTAAGTCGTCCAGGTCCTGAAGCTGCAAAGAAATGCTGTATTAGTTTTATGCCAGATGTAACGGGACGCACACCTTCCAAAAAGCAAAATTTTTGTCTCATTAGTCCACAGAATATTTGCCTAAATGTCCTTGGGATAATCAAGATGTTTTTGGTAAATGTGAGATGAGCCTTTGTGTTCTTTTTGGTCAGCAGTGGCTTTCACCTTGGAACTCTCCCATCAGGCATTTTTGCCCAGTCTCTTTTTTACTGTTGAATCATGAACACTGATCTGTTCTTTAAATGTTGTTCTGGGTTTTTTTATGACCTCCTGGATGAGTTGTCGTCATGCTCTTGGAGTAATTTTTGTAGGCCGGCCACTCCTGGGAAGGTTCACCGCTGTTCCAAATTATATACATTTGTGGGTAATGGCTCTCTCCATGGTTCACTAGAGTTCCAATGCCTTAGAAATGGCCTTGAAAACTTTCCTAGACCGATACATGTAAATTACTTTGTTTCTAATCTGTTCTTGAATTTTTTTAGATTGTGGCATGATTTGTGACTTTTTGTGATCTGTTAGCGCACTTCACTTTGTCAGACAGCTTCTATTTATGTGATTTCTTGATTCAACAGGTCTGGCAGTAATCGGGCCTGGGTGTGGCAAGTGAAATTTAACTCAGCTTTCCAAAAAATTGTGGTTAATCACAGTTCGTTCATGATTCAGCATGGGAGGGGGCAATTACTTTTTCACATAGGGCCAGGCAGGTTTGAACAGGTTTTTCCCCTAATAAATGAAATAATAATATAAAAACTGCATCTTGGATTTACTTGGGTTATCTCTGTGTAATATTAAAATTTTTTAATGATCTGAATCTTTTAAGTGTGAGAAATGTGCAAAAAAATGTAAAATCAGGAAAGGAGCAAATACTTTTTCACAGCACTGTGTATATATATATATATATATATATATATATATATATATATATATATATATATATACCGCATTTGTCAGTGTATAACACGCACTTTTTCCCCCTGAAAATAGGGGGCAAATCACGGGTGCGTGTTTTATGCCGATAGTCTACCTCGGAAGGAAAGAAGGGGGATGAGCACTGCCGGAATTCACCGCCGTCATCTCCTGTATAATCGTCTCTCACTCGGCTCTGACATCACACACACAGTCCCACCTCCGCCACCGGCATTGGACAAGTGTTCTGTCAATCACAGGAGCTGGTCCAATGCCGATGGCGGAGGTGGGACTGTGCATGTGACTGCCAAGTAAACAGGAGATGATGGCTCAGTGATTTCCTGCATGAGAGATGGTGAGGCTGCAAATGGGCAGCAGGCTGCATTGATGGGAGATGGGCGCAGATCAGGCTGCAGATGGGCACTAATCAGGCTGCATTGAGGCTGCAGATGGGCACTAATCAGACTGCATTGAGGCTACAGATGAGCACAGATCAGGCTGCATATCTTTTCATGTGACAACACTGAAGAAATGATACAATGTAAAGTAGTGAGTGTACAGCTTTCATAACAGTGCTGTCCCCTCAAAATAACTCAACACAAAAGTGAGTACACCCCTAAGTGAAAATATCCAAATTTAGCCCAAAGTGTCAAGTATTTTGTGTGACCACCTTTATTTTCCAGCACTACCTTAACCCTCTTGGTCATGGAGTTGACCAGAGCTTCACAGATTGCCACTGGAGTCCTCTTCCACTCCTACATGATGGCATCACGGAGCTGGTGGATGTTAGAGACCTTGCGCTCCCCCACCTTCTGTTTGAGGATGCCTCACAGATGCTCAGTAGGGTTTAGGTCTGGAGAAATGCTTGGCCAGTCCATCACCTTTACCCTAAGTTTCTGGTCGTTGGGAGTGGTCGTCTTGGAGGTGTGTTTTGGGTCGTTATCATGTTGGAATACTGCCCTGCGGCCCAGTCTCCGAAGGGAGGGGATTTTGCTTTGCTTCAGTATGTCACAGTAC
This sequence comes from Aquarana catesbeiana, assembly GCF_042186555.1. Taxonomy (NCBI): domain Eukaryota; kingdom Metazoa; phylum Chordata; class Amphibia; order Anura; family Ranidae; genus Aquarana; species Aquarana catesbeiana. The sequence continues at coordinate 537,501,182 of NC_133328.1, read as the reverse complement.
ATGTTGGCATTCATGGTTACCTCAATGAACTGTAGCTCCCCGGTGCCAGCAGTACTCATGCAGCCCCAGACCATGACACTCCCACCACCATGCTTGTAGGCAAGACACATTTGTCTTTGTACTTCTCACCTGGTTGCCGACACACACGCTTGACACCATCTGAACCAAATAAATAAATCTTGATCTCATCAGACCACAGGATATGGTTCCAGTAATCCATATCCTTAGTCTGCTTGGATTCAGCAAACTGCTTGCGGGCCTTCCTGTGCATCATCTTTAGAAGAGGCTTCCTTCTAGGACGATAGCCATGCAGACCAGTTTGATGCAGTGTGTGGCGTATGGTCTGTGCACTGACAGGCTGACTCCCCACCCCTTCAACCTCTGTAGCAATGCTGGCAGCACTCATATTTATTCTTATTTCCCAAAGACAACCTCCGGATATGACGCTGAGCACATGCACTCAACTTCTTTGGTTGACCATGGTGAGGCCTTGTCTGAGTGGAACCTGTCCTGTTAAACCACTGTATGGCCTTGGCCACTGTGCTGCAGCTCAGTTTCAGGGTCTTGGCAATCTTCTTAAATCCTAGGCCATCTTTATGTAGAGCAGCAATTCTTTGCGGTTTAGACATTAATGGCTGTGTGTTGAGTTATTTTGAGGGGACAGCAAATTTACACTGTTATACAAGCTGTACACTCACTACTTTACATTGTAGCAAAGTGTCATTTCTTCAGTTTTGTCACATGAAAAGATATAATAAAATATTTACAAAAATTTGAGGGGGTGTACTCACTTTTGTGAGACACTGTGTACTGTGCACAAGTTTTTGGCAGGTATGAAGAAATAATGTAAAGTAAGAATGCTTTGAAAAATATATATTTTGTTGTTCATGTTTATCAATTTACAAAATGCAAAATTAGTGAACAGAAGAAAAGTCCAAATCAAATATTTGCTTTGACTACCCTTTGGCTTCAATCAACTCTTACACTTGCACACTTCGTACACTTGCACAGAGTCAGGGATTTTGTAGGATTAGAGTCAGGGGTATGATTTACAAATGTAGGTTAAAACACAGTCATTAACTGAAACAGAAACAGATGTGTAGGAGGCTTAAACCTGGGTGTGGAACAGCCAAACTCTGCTACAAAATTGAGGTTGTGGAAGACAGTTTCATGTCAAAGGTCATACACCATGGCAAGACTGAGCACAGCAACAAGACACAAGGTAGTTATATTGCATCAGCAAGGTCTCTCCCAGGCAAATATTTCAAAGCAGACTGGAGTTCCGAAGATGTTGAATTCAGAAGATGTCCAGCAGTGCCATCAGCACAGAACTGGTGGAAACCAGTTGGACCCAGGTTCGCCCATCTACTGTCCGGAGAAGTCTGGCCAGAAGTGGTCTTCATGGAAGAATTGCGGCCAAAAAGCCATGCCTCTGATGTGGAAACAAGGCTAAGCAACTCAACTATGCATGAAAATATAGAAACTAGGGTGCAGAAAAATGGCAGCAGGTGCTCTGGACTGATGAGTCAAAATGTGAAATATTTGGCTGTAGCATAAGGCAGTTTGTTTGCTGAAAGTCTGATGAGCGGTACAATATGAGTATCTGCAGGCAACAGTGAAGCAAGGTGGAGGTTCCTTGCAAGTTTGGTGCTGCATTTCTGAAAATGTAGTTGGAGAGTTGGTCGGGATCAATGGTGTCCTCAATGCTGAGAAATACAGGCAGATACTTATCCATCATGCCATACCATCAGGGAGGCGAGATAGGCCCCACATTTATTCTGCAGCATGACAACAACCCCAGACATACAGCCAATGTCATTAAGAACTATCTCGTGTAAAGAAGAACCAGGAGTCCTGGAAGTGATGGTTTGGCCTCCACAGAGCCCTGATCTTAAAATCATAGAGTGTTTCTGGGATTACATGAAGAGACCGAAGGATTTGAGGCAGCCTACATTCACAGAAGATTTGTGGTCCTTCTCCAGGTTGTTTGGAACAACCTACCTGCCGAGTTCCTTCAAAAACTGTGTGCAAATGTACCTAAAATAATCGATGCCGTTTTGAAAGCAAAGGGGTTCACACCAAATATTGATTTGATTTGCATTTCTCTTCTGTTCATTTACTTTCCATTTTGTTAATTAATAAAAATAAACTATTAAGAGTTCTATTTCTGAAAGCATTCCTAATTGACAGCAATTTTTCACACCTATGCAAAAAGATGGATCTGGCAACATTGTAATTCATATGCGTATTTACTGACTACATAAGAAAATAAAATAAAACAAAGAATCTGACATGTTTCAGCGAGAGCCTCAGTCATGGCACCTCTTAGTGCTTGTAGAGCCTTTGTCACTAGACTATTTTTTGACTTCTCCACACCTGCCTAAAACTTTTGTGAAGTAGTGTATATATAAACTGAATTGGTATACAGTACAATACTCCCAATTCCCTGAGTGTTGAAATATCCTTTCGATGTAATATAGTGGCAATTTTGGAAGAAGAAATATCTTTATTATAATGATTAGAGGCTGTTTAAGGATAGATGCTCATTGGAAAGAAAGAACCCCAGGTAGTAAGAAAGAAGCAAATGAGCTTCAGATATTAATGGAAGGGGTGTGTAGGCACATTTACCATAGCTTTTGTTGTTAATTCCCAGCCTGTGATTTCCTGTCAAGCAGATATCAAATGCTTTACTATCTACAATTATTGGGCATATGAAGTAATAAGACAAGCCTGCCAGCAAAAGATTCCTTAATGGCTTCATGTCAAGGGCTTATGTGCTACAAAGACATGTGCACCACAGTTCACCGGAAGTAGTGTTAGCCTTGGAAGGTTTCTTAGAGCTATAACAACACATGAGAAACTCATATGTCATCTAAAGACCTCCCATGTATGTGTCAAGCACTGCAGCAGAGAGAAATTAACTTTTCCTCCATATGAAAATCCTAGTTGCATGGCTATTGTAGTGACCTACCAGCATTACCACTAATCAGTGACCCCAAACAAGTTTGAATATCAGGAAATTCAATTTAAAGTCAGAAGACCAAATTTTCATACTTTTTTGGAGGTCAGTGAAAAAAGAAGCTGGCAGCCTCTGTATTGCTCTCAAGACAGGTTTACGTTAAAACTTTGAGGTAGACGCAATTGGCTCCTGAGAGTTACAGAAGCTCCTTTTAATTGTCCTGGACCAGATCGTGTGCCAAAAAATGCTCCCTATTAGCCTTATCATTTTATATTTTTAATTTTATTTTAAACATCAAACAAAATAAATGAAACTACCCTAAATGCATATACAATTTCACAGAAAGCAATCTGTTCATTTTTACTACTGACAAAAATACAGAAAATGTGATGATGTTTCTTAATTAATGGGGTTGGAGGAGGTACTATATTTTTACTTTTTAATAAAACTTTACTTTAATCCTCCCCATCCCCAGCCATATATGCTTACCTTTCCTCTGATCCTCCCCTGCTCCTTTAAAGGGTAACTCCACTTTCGTGGGGAAAAAAAAATAGCAAATAAAGAACAAATAATATAGAGCATATAATTGCGACACTAATCATATTGCACTTGAATGTTATTAAAAATTACCTTTCCTTTTCAATCTGCAGCCACTGTAATTTTCTGAGAATGCATTACAATATGACTACCTGGAGTTGTTCTGTACACAGAGTGTGTACTGTCCGCCCCCCAGAAACATAATTTCCTGCTTGTGTAATTGGCTCACCAATTTTCCCAGACGTCTGCCTAAGATACAAGTCAGATTTAAGGCATCCCCTGCAACAAAAATTTCATTTTTGGAGAGATACTTTCAATAGGAACACGTCTAAAGGGATGCAGGCCCAGCAGATTTCCTCATTAGTGCTTTGCAGCTGCACACCTGGCAGTTAATTATGAAACCACTCCCATTAGACCCACTTTGAACAGGGGCACAGAGAAACATAGAGAGATTTCTTCAGAATAACAAAAGGTAGGAATCTGCAATAAAGTTTGTTATAATCCTTGCAATGTACATAGATCACCCAGAGGGGAATGTTTTTTACTCGACAAAGGTGGAGTTACACTTTGATGGCCAGAATCTAAAAAAAACACCTGGTACTTCCATGAATGGTGGAGCATGTGACCAAGCGATATGACAGAGCTGGACCTATCATTGCTGTCATAGGGAAAACTTATGTAAACTTTGACTTCAACCACTTAGAGCTTACACATGGCTTTGGTTTCACTCCCTGGAGCTGATAAATGATTTATGTTTGAAATCCCATGAGTGCGTTATTATTATTTTTGTCTTGCAGTTAAATCATGGGGCAAAGCTGTGTAAAAGAAATAAAATTGGATGTTATCCTATACACATGACTGCATTTGCTGGCTCTTTAAAATGCATGGACCTGGTACTAAAAAAAGGTATTTCAGCGCATTTAATCATCAGCTATGGGAAATGGGTAAATTGAGCAAAATTGTATTTAATTACTTATTCCTTTTTACTGTGCAGGTGAAGAATTTGGGTTTAGTATTGAAGATCACATCAATTTCACAGACAATGAGAAAAGTAGCCCTCTCCATGTGGCAGTTCAAAATGGACGCTTGCCAATTGTGAAAGCCTGCATTGAATATGGAGCAAAGATCGATCTCAAACAAGTAGTTGCTATTTTACCAGATTATCACTCATGAAGCACTGAAAGATAGCTGTAACAAAGTATATGTGTATTTTAAAGTCAATCTTCCTATCTTGCCTAAAATAGGGAATATAAATATTTATAAAGACAAATAGGCTTTTTATTCACTGGACACTGCAATGGCACTCCACACTGCATCTGCATTTTTATGTGGTGTGGAGTCTATATTGTCCCACAGAGTTCTCTCTGTTTAATGCTACTTTGACAGGTCATTTGACCTTGCAGCTTTTTGCGCATTCATTTGAATAGCATAGTGCACATTTGTAAGGCACACCACTGTAGTTTATGAATGTGCCATACTCCTGATTTTTTAAAGGGGTGCTGTGTCATCTCTGTATTACAACCTCCTTCTTCTTGGGGACTCTGGACCTCTTTGGTGTGGTGTAAACTAGCTGCCACTTCCTCCTCAGAAAACCAGATTGGTACGAAAGTGTGCTGAAGCACAGAGAGGTTGATACAGGCCAGTCCCAATTGCCTCAAACAGAAAGTGTATACTGATTTGAAATAAAATTGATGTGGCACTTATTTTATTACTAACTGCAAGTACATAAATTAATAAATTATTAGCTAATGTGTGTTGGGGATTTTTCACATGAATCTACAGTGCCATACATGCATGTCCCATCTATCTCATTATAATGTTCACTGTGCATTAATATATACAAAAACAATATAGATTCCTTGAAGTATAAAAAGCATCTGTGCAAATAAAGTCCAGTTTTTATAAAGTGCTGGCAGTTATTTTTGGCCACTTTAACACTTTTCAAACCTCTACTGAATAAGGCAATTTGACCTTTTTTTTTAATCAAATTGTTTTTATTATCAAAGTTTTTTTTACAATACACATACAAATACACTATAACAAAAGCATATCACAAAGAAAAGTTTCAGATAACAAAACAATAAAATAAAATAAATGTATAAAACAGTACCAAATCCGTCATAGTATTTCACAGACTAAAGAAAAGCATTTATGACAAATACCCATTTTTACCATAAGGCATTTATGTATGCGTACTGACCCATAGGTCATAGAGTACCTTTATTGAAATCAATTGTCAAAGAGTTAGTATTTTTACACCACGTGCAGATTATGAAGTTTTGCACTTTAAATACTTGGCCTCTCCCTTATAACCTTACCCTACATCCAGCTTAGTTCATTTCACTGTCAACCCCTGTACCAATTGCCATCGGGAAACTATTAGTCATATTTAATTACTATATATAATTGCATTATATATACTGTTGTGAGGTTTGAGACTAGACCTTAGGTGCTGGCTGCTTTTATATTTTCACACACTTTTTATTCTTTTTTATTTTTGGTCAATATATTTAAATTTTTATTACTTATCTTGTTCTTCGAGCGCAGCTTTTTCCTTCGTTTTTTCGTCATATTTAATTACTATCCTCTTCATCCAGAAGAGGGGCATCGACAAGTGGATTACTGGAGTCCACCCACCAGGACCATATTTTTTTAAATTTACGTGGACATCCCCTATGTTTGTAGGTTAATTTTTCCCTTTGTAATGTGCAATTAAAAACAGCACACTACTGTTTATGTGTGGGGGGTGTAGGCGAGATTCACTTTTGTAATATGAGTTTTTGTGCTAAGTATAAGGATCTTGACAGCAATTTGAGGGGAAAAAAGGGGCTAAAGGGGAATAATTTCTTTAAAAATAAATCCTTAGTTTTAAGCTGATTATTTTAATCTTCACAATATAACAGTCCCCGTTTTTTATATAACTATAACTATTCTGTTTCTCTTACTTT